>NW_020191618.1:0-29047 GCF_002263795.3 Bos taurus | reverse complement strand
TGAGCAGTGTATGATACTCCATTGATGTGTGCATGATCAGTTACGTGAGCAGAGTATGATTAGCCACGTTGATCTGTGCATGAGTGCCACGTATTCAGTGCATGATCAGTCACGTGAGAGGTTTGTGATCAGCCACGTGAACAGTGCATGTTCAGCCACGTGATCAGTGCATGATAGCACGTGATCAGTGCATCGATCAGTTTACCGTGAGCAGTGTAATGATCAGCCACGTGATCAGTGCATAGTCAAACACCGTGAACAGTGTATGATCAGGCACGAGATCAGTGCATGATATCCAAGTGATCAGTGCATGTTCAATCACGTGATCAGTGTATGAACAGCCACGTGAACAGTGAATGCTCAGTCAAGTGATCAGGGCCTGCTGAGCTGCGTGATTACTGTCTGCTCATGTGCTTGACAATTTCCAGCTGAGCTGCACGATTCCTGCCTGTCATCTCCTTGACAATTGCCAGCTGTGCTGCGTAATTCCTGCCTGCTCAGCTGCTTGATTATTGCCAGCTGAGCAGCATGATTCCTCCCAGCTGAGTTCCATGATTATCGCCTGCTGACTGTTTGATTCGTGCCTACTCAGCTGTTTGTTTATTGCCTCCAGAGGCACATGATCAGTGTATGATAGCAAACATGATCAGCGCATGATCAATCACATGATCAGCGCCATTAAGTCACGTGATCACTACATGATAGTCATGTGATCTGTCCATGCTCAATCACGGTATCAGTGCATGATCAGCCACGTGATCAGTGCATGATAGCCACGTGATCATTGCATGATAGCTACCTGATCAGTGCATGATCAGCCAGGTGATCAGTGCATGATAGCTACATGATCAGTTCATGATTAGTCACGTGATCTGTGCATGACCAGGCAGGTGATCAGTGTATGATCAGTCACGTGAACAGTGCATGATAGCCACGTGATCAGTGCATGATCCGTCACCTGATGGGTGTATGATCAGACACGTGACCGTACATGTTAGCTACATGATCATTGCATGATCAGCAACGTGAGTAGTGCATGATAGCCACCTGATCAGTGCATGATCAGTCACGTGATAAGTGCATGATCAGTCAGGTAATCTGTGCATGACCAGGCACGTGATCAGTGTATGACCAGCCAAGTGATCAGTGCATGATAGCCACGTGATCAGTGCAGGATCAATCACGTGATCAGTGTATGATCAGCCACGTGAACAGTGAATGCTCAGTCACGTGATCAGGGCCTGGGGAGCTGCGTGATTACTGTCTGCTCATCTGCTTGACAATTGCCAGCTGAGCTGCACGATTCCTGCCGGTCATGTCCTTGACAATTGCCACCTGTGCTGCATAATTCCTGCCTGCTCATCTACTTGATTATTGCCAGCTGAGCAGCATGATTTCTCAGAGCTGAGTTCCATGATTATTGCCTGCTCACTGATTCCTCCCTACTCAGCTCTTTGTTCATTGCCTCCAGAGGCACATGATCAGTGTATGACACCAAACATGATCAGCACATGATCAGTCACATGATCAATGCATGATAATCCAGGTGATCAGTGCATGATCAATTACATGATCAGTGCATGATCAGTCATGTGACCAGTACATGGTAGCTGCGTGATCATTGCATGTTAGCCACGTTAGCAGTGCATGATACCCACGTGGTCAGTGCATGACCAGTCACGTGATCATTGCATGATCAGCCACGTGCGCAGTGCATGATACCCACGTGGTCAGTGCATGAGCGGTCACGTGATCAGTGCATGATCAGTCATGAGACCAGTACATGGTAGCCACGTGATCATTGCATGATCAGCCACGTGATCAGTGCATGATCAGTTACCTGAGCAGTGTATGATCAGCCACGTGATCAGTACATCATCAGTCACGTGATACGTGTGTGATCAGCCACGTGATCAGTGCATGATATCCACGTGATCAGTGCATGATAGCCACGTGATCAGTGCATGATCAGTCACGTAAGCAGTGTATGATCTGCCACGGATCAATGCATGATCAATTACGTGATCAGTGCATGATCAGTCAAGTGACCAGTACATGGTAGCTATGTGATCATTGTTTGATCAGCCACGTAAGCAGTGCATGATAGCCACGTGATCTGTGCATGATCAGTCAAGTGATCAGTGCATGATCAGTCACGTGATCAGTGCATGATCAATTATGTTACCATTGCATAATCAGTCACGTGACCAGTACATTTTAGCTACTTGATCATTGCAGGATCAGCCACGTGAGCACTTCATGATAGACACGTGATCAGTGCATGATCAGCTACGTGAGCAGTGTACCATCAGCTACGTGATCAGTGCATGATCAGACATGTGAACAGTGTATGATCAGCCACGTGATTAGTGCATGATACCTACGTGATCAGTTCATGATTAGTCACGTGATCTGAGCATGACAGGCACGTAATCAGTGCATGATATCCACGTGATCAGTGAATTATAGCCACGTGATCAGTTCATGATTAGTCAAGTGATCCGTGCAAGATCAAGCACGCGAACAGTGTATGATCAGCCACGTGATCAGTGCATGATCAGTCAAATGATCAGTGCGTGAACAGTCACGTGATCAGTGCATGCTCAGTCACGTGACCAGTACATGATCAGTTACGTGAGCAGTGTATGATCAGCCACGTGATCAGTGCATGGTCAGACACGTGAACACTGTATGATCAGCCACGTGATCAGTGCATGATATCCAAGTGATCAGTGCATGATCAATCACGTGATCAGTGTATGATCAGCCACGTGAACAGTGCATGCTCAGTCACGAGATCAGGGCCTGCTGAGCTGCGTGATTCCTGCCTGTCATCTGCTTGACAATTGCCAGCTGTGCTGCGTAATTCCTGCCTGCTCAGCTGCTTGATTTTTGCCAGCTGAGCAGCATGATTCCTCACAGCTGAGTTCCATGATTATCGCCTGCAGACTGTTTGATTCGTGCGTACTCAGCTGTTTGTTTATTGCCTCCAGAGGCACATGATCAGTGTATGATAGCAAACATGATCAGCGCATGATCAATCACATGATCAGCGCCATTAAGTCACGTGATCACTACATGATAGTCATGTGATCTGTCCATGCTCAATCACGGTATCAGTGCATGATCAGCCACGTGATCAGTGCATGATAGCCACGTGATCATTGCATGATAGCTACCTGATCAGTGCATGATCAGCCAGGTGATCAGTGCATGATAGCTACATGATCAGTTCATGATTAGTCACGTGATCTGTGCATGACCAGGCAGGTGATCAGTGTATGATCAGCCACGTGAACAGTGCATGATAGCCACGTGATCAGTGCATGATCCGTCACCTGATGGGTGTATGATCAGACACGTGACCGGTACATGTTAGCTACATGATCATTGCATGATCAGCAACGTGAGTAGTTCATGATAGCCACATGATCAGTGCATGATCAGTCACGTGATAAGTGCATGATCAGTCAGGTAATCTGTGCATGACCAGGCACGTGATCAGTGTATGACCAGCCAAGTGATCAGTGCATGATAGCCACGTGATCAGTGCAGGATCAATCACGTGATCAGTGTATGATCAGCCACGTGAACAGTGAATGCTCAGTCACGTGATCAGGGCCTGGGGAGCTGCGTGATTACTGTCTGCTCATCTGCTTGACAATTGCCAGCTGAGCTGCACGATTCCTGCCGGTCATGTCCTTGACAATTGCCACCTGTGCTGCATAATTCCTGCCTGCTCATCTACTTGATTATTGCCAGCTGAGCAGCATGATTTCTCAGAGCTGAGTTCCATGATTATTGCCTGCTCACTGATTCCTCCCTACTCAGCTCTTTGTTCATTGCCTCCAGAGGCACATGATCAGTGTATGACACCAAACATGATCAGCACATGATCAGTCACATGATCAATGCATGATAATCCAGGTGATCAGTGCATGATCAATTACATGATCAGTGCATGATCAGTCATGTGACCAGTACATGGTAGCTGCGTGATCATTGCATGTTAGCCACGTTAGCAGTGCATGATACCCACGTGGTCAGTGCATGACCAGTCACGTGATCATTGCATGATCAGCCACGTGCGCAGTGCATGATACCCACGTGGTCAGTGCATGAGCGGTCACGTGATCAGTGCATGATCAGTCATGAGACCAGTACATGGTAGCCACGTGATCATTGCATGATCAGCCACGTGATCAGTGCATGATCAGTTACCTGAGCAGTGTATGATCAGCCACGTGATCAGTACATCATCAGTCACGTGATACGTGTGTGATCAGCCACGTGATCAGTGCATGATATCCACGTGATCAGTGCATGATAGCCACGTGATCAGTGCATGATCAGTCACGTAAGCAGTGTATGATCTGCCACGGATCAATGCATGATCAATTACGTGATCAGTGCATGATCAGTCAAGTGACCAGTACATGGTAGCTATGTGATCATTGTTTGATCAGCCACGTAAGCAGTGCATGATAGCCACGTGATCTGTGCATGATCAGTCAAGTGATCAGTGCATGATCAGTCACGTGATCAGTGCATGATCAATTATGTTACCATTGCATAATCAGTCACGTGACCAGTACATTTTAGCTACTTGATCATTGCAGGATCAGCCACGTGAGCACTTCATGATAGACACGTGATCAGTGCATGATCAGCTACGTGAGCAGTGTACCATCAGCTACGTGATCAGTGCATGATCAGACATGTGAACAGTGTATGATCAGCCACGTGATTAGTGCATGATACCTACGTGATCAGTTCATGATTAGTCACGTGATCTGAGCATGACAGGCACGTAATCAGTGCATGATATCCACGTGATCAGTGAATTATAGCCACGTGATCAGTTCATGATTAGTCAAGTGATCCGTGCAAGATCAAGCACGCGAACAGTGTATGATCAGCCACGTGATCAGTGCATGATCAGTCAAATGATCAGTGCGTGAACAGTCACGTGATCAGTGCATGCTCAGTCACGTGACCAGTACATGATCAGTTACGTGAGCAGTGTATGATCAGCCACGTGATCAGTGCATGGTCAGACACGTGAACACTGTATGATCAGCCACGTGATCAGTGCATGATATCCAAGTGATCAGTGCATGATCAATCACGTGATCAGTGTATGATCAGCCACGTGAACAGTGCATGCTCAGTCACGAGATCAGGGCCTGCTGAGCTGCGTGATTCCTGCCTGTCATCTGCTTGACAATTGCCAGCTGTGCTGCGTAATTCCTGCCTGCTCAGCTGCTTGATTTTTGCCAGCTGAGCAGCATGATTCCTCACAGCTGAGTTCCATGATTATCGCCTGCAGACTGTTTGATTCGTGCGTACTCAGCTGTTTGTTTATTGCCTCCAGAGGCACATGATCAGTGTATGATAGCAAACATGATCAGCGCATGATCAATCACATGATCAGCGCCATTAAGTCACGTGATCACTACATGATAGTCATGTGATCTGTCCATGCTCAATCACGGTATCAGTGCATGATCAGCCACGTGATCAGTGCATGATAGCCACGTGATCATTGCATGATAGCTACCTGATCAGTGCATGATCAGCCAGGTGATCAGTGCATGATAGCTACATGATCAGTTCATGATTAGTCACGTGATCTGTGCATGACCAGGCAGGTGATCAGTGTATGATCAGCCACGTGAACAGTGCATGATAGCCACGTGATCAGTGCATGATCCGTCACCTGATGGGTGTATGATCAGACACGTGACCGGTACATGTTAGCTACATGATCATTGCATGATCAGCAACGTGAGTAGTTCATGATAGCCACATGATCAGTGCATGATCAGTCACGTGATAAGTGCATGATCAGTCAGGTAATCTGTGCATGACCAGGCACGTGATCAGTGTATGACCAGCCAAGTGATCAGTGCATGATAGCCACGTGATCAGTGCAGGATCAATCACGTGATCAGTGTATGATCAGCCACGTGAACAGTGAATGCTCAGTCACGTGATCAGGGCCTGGGGAGCTGCGTGATTACTGTCTGCTCATCTGCTTGACAATTGCCAGCTGAGCTGCACGATTCCTGCCGGTCATGTCCTTGACAATTGCCACCTGTGCTGCGTAATTCCTGCCTGCTCATCTACTTGATTATTGCCAGCTGAGCAGCATGATTTCTCAGAGCTGAGTTCCATGATTATTGCCTGCTCACTGATTCCTCCCTACTCAGCTCTTTGTTCATTGCCTCCAGAGGCACATGATCAGTGTATGACACCAAACATGATCAGAACAGGATTAGTCACATGATCAATGCATGATAATCCAGGTGATCAGTGCATGATCAATTACGTGATCAGTGCATGATCAGTCATGTGACCAGTACATGGTAGCTGCGTGATCATTGCATGATCAGCCACGTTAGCAGTGCATGATACCCACGTGGTCAGTGCATGACCAGTCACGTGATCATTGCATGATCAGCCACGTGCGCAGTGCATGATACCCACGTGGTCAGTGCATGAGCGGTCACGTGATCAGTGCATGATAGCCACGTGATCATTGCATGATAGCCACGTGACCAGTGCATGATCAGCCAGGTGATCAGTTCATGATTAGTCACGTGATCTGTGCATGACCAGGCAGGTGATCAGTGTATGATCAGCCACGCGAACAGTGCATGATAGCCACGTGATCAGTGCATGATCCGTCACCTGATGGGTGTATGATCAGTCACGTGACCGGTACCTGGTAGCTACATGATCATTGCATGATCAGCCACGTGAGTAGTGCATGATAGCCACATGATCAGTGCATGTTCAGTCAGGTAATCTGTGCATGACCAGGCACGTGATCAGTGTATGGCCAGCCAAGTGATCAGTGCATGATAGCCACGTGATCAGTGTATGATCAGTCACGTGATCAGTGCATGATCAGTCACGTCAACAGTGTATGATCAGCCACGTGATCAGTGCATGATCAGCCACATGATCAGTGCATGATCAGTTACGTGATCATTGCATGATCAGTCACGTGACCAGTACATGGTAGCTACGTGATCATTGCATGATCAGCCACGTGAGCCGTGCATGATAGCCACGAGATAAGTGCATGATCAGTCACGTGATCAGTCCATGATCAGTCACGTCAACAGTGCATGATAAGTCACCTGATGAGTGCATGATCATTTACGTGATCAGTGCATGATCACTCACGTGACAAGTACATGGTAGCTAGGTGATCATTGCATGATCAGCCATGTGAGCAGTGCATGATAGCCACGTGATAAGTGCATGATCAGTTTTGGGAGCAGAGTATGATCAGCCACTTGATCAGTGCATGATAGCCACGTGATCACTGCATGATCTGTCACATGATCAGTGTATGATCATCCACGTGATCAGTGCATTGGCAGTACTGTGATCAGTGCATGATATAGACATGATCAGTGCATGATCAGTCTTGTGATCAGTGTATGATCAACCATGTGATCAGTGCACGATAGCCAGGTAATGAGTACATGATAGCCTACTGATCAGTGCATGATCAGTCATGTGATCAGTGCATGGTCAGTCACGTGATCAGTGCATGATCAGTCACGTGATCAGTGTATGATCATCCACGTGATCAGTGCATATGGAGTCATGTAATCAATATATGATAGCGCCGTGATCAGTGCACGATCAGTCCCCTGATGAGTGTATGATCAGCCAAGTGATCAGTGCAAGATAGCTACGTGATCAGTGCATGATCAGTCACATGATCAGTGCATGATCAGCCACGTTATCAGTGCATGATAGCCACGTGATCAGTGCATACAATTACGTGATCAGTGCATGCGCAATCACGTGATCAGTGCATGAGAGCCACGTGATCAGTGCATGATCAGTCACGTGATAGGTATGTGATCAGCCACGTGAACAGTGCATGCTCAGTCACGTGATCAGGGCCTGCTGAGCTGCACGATTCCTGCCTGTCATCTCCTTGACAATTGCCACCTGTGCTGCGTAATTCCTGCCTGCTCATCTACTTGATTATTGCCAGCTGAGCAGCATGATTTGTCAGAGCTGAGTTCCATGATTATTGCCTGCTGACTGATTCCTGCCTACTCAGCTCTTTGTTCATTGCCTCCAGAGGCACATGATCAGTGTATGACACCAAACATGATCAGCACATGATCAGTCAAATGATCAATGCATGATAAGCCAAGTGATCAGTGCATGATCAATTACGTGATCAGTGCATGATCAGTCATGTGACCAATACATGGTAGCTGCGTGATCATTGCATGATCAGCCACGTGAGCAGTGCATGATAGCCACGTGATGAGTGCATGATCAGTCACGTGATCAGTGCATAATCAGTCACGTGATCAGTGCATGATCAGGCACGTGATCAGTGCATGATCAATTACGTGATCAGTGCATGATCAGTCAAGTGACCAGTACATGGTAGCTACGTGATCATTGCATGATCAGCCACGTGATCAGTGCCTGATAGCCACGTGATAAGTGCATGATAGCCACGTGATCAGTGCATGACCAGTCACGTGATCAGTGCATGATCAGCCACATGATCAGGGCATGATAGCCACGTGATCATTGCATGACAGCCAAGTGATCAGTGCATGATCAGCCAGGTGATCAGTGCATGATAGCTACATGGTCAGTTCATGATTAGTCACGTGATCTGTGTATGACCAGGCAGGTGATCAGTGTATGATCAGCCACGTGAACAGTGCATGATAGCCACGTGATCAGTGCATGATCCGTCACCTCATGGGTGTATGATCAGACACGTGACCGGTACATGGTAACTACATGATCATTGCATGATCAGCAACGTGAGTAGTGCATGATAGCCCCATGATCAGTGCATGATCAGTCAGGTAATCTGTGCATGACCAGGCACGTGATCAGTGTATGACCAGCCAAGTGATCAGTGCATGATAGCCACGTGATCCGTGCATGATCAGTCACGTGATCAGTGTATGATCAGCCACGTGATCAGTGCATGATCAGCCATATGATCAGTGCATGATCAATTACATGATCAGTGCATGATCAGTCACGTGATCAGTGCATGATCAGCCAAATGATCAGTGCATGATCAATTACGTGATCAGTGCATGATCAGTCATGTGACCAGTACATGGTTGCTACGTGATCATTGCATGATCAGCCACTTGATCAGTGCATGATAGCCACGTGGTAACTAAATGATCAATCACGTGATCAGTGTATGATCAGCCACGTGAACAGTGCATGCTCAGTCACGTGTTCAGGGCCTGCTGAGCTGCGTGATTACTGTCTGCTCATCTGCTTGACAATTGCAAGCTGAGCTGCACGATTCCTGCCTGTCATCTCCTTGACAATTGCCACCTGTGCTGCGTAATTCCTGTCTGCTCATCTACTTGATTATTGCCAGCTGAGCAGCATGATTTCTCAGAGCTGAGTTCCATGATTATTGCCTGCTCACTGATTCCTGCCTACTCAGCTCTTTGTTCATTTTCTCCAGAGACACATGATCAGTGTATGACACCAAACATGATCAGCACATGATCAGTCACATGATCAATGCATGATAATCCAGGTGATCAGTGCATGATCAATTGTGTGATCAGTGCATGATCAGTCATGTGACCAGTACATGGTAGCTGCGTGATCATTGCATGATCAGCCACGTGAGCAGTGCATGATACCCACGTGTTCAGTGCATGACCAGTCACGTGATCATTGCATGATAAGCCACGTGAGCACTGCATGATACCCACGTGGTCAGTGCATGACCAGTCACGTGATCAGTGCATGATCAGTCATGTGACCAGTACATGGTAGCTACGTGATCATTCCATGATCAGCCACGTGACCAGTGTATGATCAGTTACCTGAGCAGTGTATGATCAGCCACGTGATTAGTGCATGATCAGTCACGTGATACGTGTGTGATCAGCCACGTGATCAGTGCATGATATCCACGTGGTCAGTGCATGATAGCCACGTGATCAGTGCATGATCAGTCACGTGAACAGTGCATGATCAGTCACGTGATCAGTGTATGATCAGCCACGGATCAATGCATGATCAATTACGTGATCAGTGCATGATCAGTCACGGGACCAGTACATGGTAGCTATGTGATCATTGTATGATCAGCCACGTAAGCAGTGCATGATAGCCACGTGATCAGTGCATGATCAGTCAAGTGGTCAGTGCATGATCAGTCACGTGATCAGTGCATGACCAATTATGTTACCATTGCATGATCAGTCACGTGACCAGTACATGTTAGCTACATGATCATTGCAGGATCAGCCACGTGAGCACTTCATGATAGACACGTGATCAGTGCATGATCAGCTACGTGAGCAGTGTACCATCAGCTACGTGATTAGTTCATGATTAGTCACGTGATCTGTGCATGACAGGCACGTAATCAGTGCATGATATCCATGTGATCAGTGAATTATTTCCACGTGATCAGTTCATGATTAGTCAAGTGATCTGTGCAAGATCAAGCACGTGAACAGTGTATGATCAGCCATGTTATCAGTGCATTATAGCCACGTGATCATTGCATGATCAGTCAAATGATCAGTGCGTGAACAGTCACGTGATCTGTGCATGATCAGTCACGTGATAAGTACATGATCAGTTACGTGAGCAGTGTATGATCAGCCACGTGATCAGTGCATGGTCAGACACGTGAACAGTGTATGATCAGCCACGTGATCAGTGCATGATATCCAAGTGATCAGTGCATGATCAATCACGTGATCAGTGTATGATCAGCCACGTGAGCAGTGCATGCTCAGTCACGTGATCAGGGCCTGCTGAGCTGCGTGATTACTGTCTGCTCATCTGCTTGACAATTGCCAGCTGAGCTGCAAGATTCCTGCCTGTCATCTCCTTGACAGTTGCCACCTGTGCTGTGTAATTCCTGCCTGCTCAGCTGCTTGATTATTGCCAGCTGAGCAGCATGATTCCTCACAGCTGAGTTCCAAACATGATCAGCGCATGATCAGTCACATGATCAGCGCCATTAAGTCACGTGATCTCTACATGATAGTAATGTGATCAGTCCATGCTCAGTCAAGGTATCAGTGCATTGTCAGCCACGTGATCAGTGTATGATCAGCCACGTGATCAGTGCATGATAAATTACGTGATCAGTGCATGATCAGTCACGTGATCAATGCATGATCAATTACATTATCATCGCATGAACAGTCATATGACCAGTACATGTTAGCTACGTGATCATTGCAGGATCAGCCACGTGAGCAGTGCATGACAGATCCGTGATCAGTGTATGATCAGCCAGGTGATCAGTGCATGATAGCTACGTGAACAGTGCATGATCAGCTACGTGATCACTGCATGATAGCCACGTTATCATTGCATGGTAGCCATGTGATCAGTGTATGAACAGTCACCTGATGGGTGCATGATCAGTCACGTGATTAGTGCATGATCAGTCACGTGATCAGTGCATGATCAATTATGTGATGAGTGCATGATCAGTCAAGTGATCAGTGCATGATAGCCACGTGACCAGTGCATGATCAGTCACGTGATACGTGTGATCAGCCATGTGATCAGTGCCTGATATCCACGTGAACAGTGCATGATAGCCACGTGATCAGTTCACGATTAGTTACGCAATCTGTGCATGACCAGGCACGTGATCAGTGTATGACCAGCCAAGTGATCAGTGCATGATAGCCACGTGATCAGTGCATGATCAGTCACGTGATCAGTCCTTTATCAGTCACCTGATTAGTGTATGATAAGCCACGTGATCAGTGCATGATCAATACCTGATCAGAGCATGATCATTCACATGACCAGTACTTGGAAACTATGTGAACATAGTATGTTCAGCCACGTGAGCAGTGCCTGATAGCCACGGGATCATTGCATGATCAGTCACGTGATCAGTGCATGATCAGCCACGTTATCACTGCATGATCAGCCACGTGAGCAGTGCATGATAGCCACGTGATCAGTGCATGGTCAGACACGTGAGCAGTGTATGATCAGCCACTTGATCATTGCATGATATCCTAGTGATCAGTGAACGATCAATCACGTGATCAGTGAACGACCAGCCACGTGATCACTGCATTCGCAGTCAGGTGGTCAGTTCCTTATCAGCCACGTGATCAGTGCGTGCACAATCCCATGCTCAGCTCCTGTCAGTCATTGATCACTGCCTGATAAACACGTGATCAGTGCCCGATCAGCCACGTGATCAGTGCATGCGCAGTCACGTGATCAGTGCATGATAGCCACGTGATCAGTGCGTGCACAGTCCCATGATCAGCGCCTGTCAGTCACTGATCACTGCCTGATAAACACGTGATCAGTGCATGATGAGCCATGTGATCAGAGCCTGATCAGCCATGTCATCAGTGCATGGGCAGTCCCCTGGTCAGTGCATGATAGCCACGTGATCAGTGCATGCTCAGTCACGTGATCTGTACTTGATCAGCCACGTGATCAGGGCCGGCTGAGCTGCGAGATACCTGCCGGCTCATCTGCATGACAATTGCCAGCTGAGCTGCGTGATTCCTGTGGGCTCATCTGCTTGACAATTGCCAGCTGAGCTGCGTGATTCCTGCCTGGTCACCTGCTTGATTATTGCCAGTTGAGCAGCATGATTCGTCACTGCTGAGCTCCATGCTTATTGCCTGCTGATTTCGTGGTTCGTGTCTGCTCAGCACTTTGAGTATTGCCTCCTGAGGTCCCTGTTCAGGCGCCACCTGCCGGGGTCCAGCCCCAGCTGATCCAGGGTATTCGAAGGAGAGATTGCCTAGGCGACTATTTATATGCTAATCAGAGATGTCAAGAATAATAGTATGAGGAGAGCTCAGTAGGAAATTCGGTGGAGAAAAGAGACTGAGTAGCTTGGTTTAGGCGGGAGACCAATCAACCTTCAAGACAAGAAGTTTGCACCACTTATGTAGGCCGCAGGCGCCCTCTGGAAGAGCGGAAGGTGCCTCACCCTAGACACCTTCTCGAGTGGGTCTTAGCAGCCCAGGCATAATTAGTAAGCGTGGTGGGTTCCGCGCTCTAGATGGAGACTCATCTGGAAGTTAAAGGGAAGAATGACAAGGAACTTTATGAATTGGAGCTGTAAGTTAACTCTTTGACAGAGAGAGCGAGATGGTGGTGGGGGACAGCCCCCAGTGAAATCAGAGGTGAGGGCCCAAAGCAATACAGTAGGCAGACTCTGGTTTTTTTGGGGGGAAATGCTCGAGAATATCCGGGTGGACTCCTGAGGCTCGATCCCGCATTTGCGTATGCCGAGCCTCCTTCCTCATGACTTTTGTCCAGAGTGGAATGCCTCCCCGGCTCCCGGCACGTGATCAGTGCATGCTCAGTCACGATATCAGTGCATGCTCAGCCACGTGATCACTGACGGCACAGTCACGTGATCAGCGCCTCTCAGTCACGTGATCACCGTATGATAAACACGTGATCAGTGAATGACTAGCCACGTGATCACTGCATGCGCACTCAGGTGGTCAGTTCCTGATCAGCCACGTGATCAGTGCGTGCACAGTCCCATGCTCAGCGCCTGTCATTCACTGATCACTGCCTGATAAACACGTGATCAGTGCCCGATCATCCATGTTATCAGTGCATGCGCAGTCACTTGATCAGTGCATGATAGCCACATGATCAGTGCGTGCACAGTCCTATGATCAGCGCCTGTCAGTCACTGATCACTGCCTGATAAACACCTGATCAGTGCAAGATGAGCCATGTGATCAGTGCTTGATAAGCCACGTCATCAGTGCATTCCCAGTCAGGTTATCAGTGCATGATAGCCACGTGGTCAGTGCATGCTCAGTCACGTGATCTGGACTTGATCAGCCACATGATCAGTGCCTGCAGAGTCACGTGGTCAGGGCCTGCTGAGCTGCATGATTCCTGCCGGCTCATCTGCATGACAATTGCCAGCTGAGCTGCGTGATTCCTGCCTCGTCACCTGCTTGATTATTGCCAGTTGAGCAGCATGGTTCGTCACTGCTGAGCTCCATGCTTATTGCCTGCTGATTGCGTGGTTCGTGTCTGCTCAGCACTTTGAGTATTGCCTCCTGAGGTCCCTGTTCAGGCGCCACCTGCCGGGGTCCAGCCCCAGCTGATCCAGGGTATTCGAAGGAGAGATGGCCTAGGCGACTATTTATATGCTAATCAGATATGTCAAGAATAATAGTATGAGGAGAGCTCAGTAGGAAAATTCGGTGGAGAAAAGAGACTGAGTAGCTTGGTTTGTGCGGGAGACCAATCAAACTTCAAGACAAGAAGTTTGCACCACTTCCGAAGGCCGCAGGTGCCCTCTCGAATATCGGGAGGTGCCTCACCCTAGACACCTTCTCGAGTGGGTCTTAGCAGCCCAGGCATAATTAGTAAGCGTGGTGGGTTCCTCGCTCCAGATGGAGACTCAGCTGGAAGTTAAAGGGAAGAATGACAAGGAACTTTATGAATTGGAGCTGTAAGTTAACTCTTTGACAGAGAGAGCGAGATGGTGGTGGGGGACAGCCCCCAGTGAAATCAGAGGTGAGCGCACAAAGCAATACAGTAGGCACTCTGGTTTTTTTGGGAGGGGAGATGCTCGAGAATATCCGGGTGGACTCCTGAGGCTCGATCCCGCATTTGCGTATGCCGAGCCTCCTTCCTCATGAACTTTGTCCAGAATGGAATGCCTCCCCGGCTCCCGGCACATGACCTGTGCATGCTCAGTCACGATATCAGTGCATGATCAGCCAGGTGATCACTGACGGCACAGTCACGTGATCAGCGCCTCTCAGTCACGTGATCACCGTATGATAAACACGTCATAAGTGATCGACCAGCCAAGTGATCACTGCATGCGCAGTCAGGTGGTCAGTTCCAGATCAGCCATGTGATCACTGACAGCACAGTCACTTGATCAGCGCCTCTCAGTCACGTGATCACCACATGATAAACACGTGATCAGTGAACGAACAGCCACGTGATCACTGCATGCACAGTCAGGTTGTCAGTTCCTGATCAGCCACGTGATCAGTGCGTGCACAGTCCCATGCTCAGCGCCTGTCAGTCACTGATCACTGCCTGATAAACACGGGATCAGCCCTCGATCACCCACGTCATCAGTGCATGCGCAGTCACGTGATCAGTGCATGATAGCCACGTGATCAGTGCGTGCACAGTCCTATGATCAGCGCCTGTCAGTCTCTGATCACTGCCTGATAAACACGTGATCAGTGCATGATGAGCCATGTGATCAGTGCTTGATCAACCACATCATCAGTGCATTCGAAGTCAGGTTATCAGTGCATGATAGCCACGTGATCAGTGCATGCTCAGCCACGTGATCTGGACTTGATCAGCCACGTGATCAGTGCCTGCAGAGTCACGTGGTCAGGGCCTGCTGAGCTGCGTGATTCCTGCCGGCTCATCTGCATGACTATTGCCAGCTGAGCTGCCTGATTCCTGTCGGCTCATCTGCTTGACAATTGCCAGCTGAGCTGCGTGATTCCTGCCTCGTCACCTGCTTGATTATTGCCAGTTGAGCAGCATGATTCGTCACTGCCGAGCTCCATGCTTATTGCCTGCTGATTGCGTGGTTCGTGTCTGCTCAGCTCTTTGAGTATTGCCTCCTGAGGTCCCTGTTCGGTCGCCACCTGCCGGGGACCAGCCCCAACTGATCCAGGGTATTCGAAGGAGAGATGGCCTAGGCGACTATTTATATGCTAATCAGAGATGTCAAGAATAATAGTATGAGGAGAGCTCAGTAGGAAAATTCGGTGGAGAAAAGAGACTGAGTAGCTTGGTTTATGCGGGAGACCAATCAAACTTCAAGACAAGAAGTTTGCACCACTTCCGTTGGCCGCAGGTGCCCTCTGGAATATCGGGAGGTGCCTCACCCTAGACACCTTCTCGAGTGGGTCTTAGCAGCCCAGGCATAATTAGTAAGCGTGCTTGGGTCCTCGCTCCAGATGGAGACTCAGCTGGAAGTTAAAGGGAAGAATGACAAGGAACTATATGAATTGGAGCTGTAAGTTAACTCTTTGACAGAGAGAAAGAGATGGTGGTGGGAGACAGCCCCCAGTGAAATCAGAGGTGAGCGCACAAAGCAATACCGTAGGCAGACTGGTTTTTTTCGGGGGGGAGATGCTCGAGAATATCCGGGTGGACTCCTGAGGCTCGATCCCGCATTTGCGTATGCCGAGCCTCCTTCCTCATGAACTTTGTCCAGAATGGAATGCCTCCCCGGCTCCCGGCACATGACCTGTGCATGCTCAGTCACGATATCAGTGCATGATCAGCCAGGTGATCACTGACGGCACAGTCACGTGATCAGCACCTCTCAGTCACGGGATCACCATATGATAAACACGTGATCAGTGAACGACCAGCCACGTGATCACTGCATACGCGGTCAGGTGGTCAGTTCCTGATCAGCCATCTGATCAGTGCGTGCACAGTCCCCTGATCAGCGCCTGTCAGTCACTGATCACTGCCTGATAAACACGTGATCAGTGCATGATGAGCCATGTGATCAGTTCTTGATCAGCCACTTCAGTGCATGCGAAGTCACCTGATCAGTGCATGATAGCCACGTGATCAGTGCATGCTCAGTCACGTGATCTGTACTTGATCAGCCACGTGATCAGTGCCTGCAGAGTCACGTGATCAGGGCCTGCTGAGCTGCGTGATTCCTGCCAGCTCATCTGCATGACAATTGCCAGCTGAGCTGCGTGATTCCTGCCTGGTCACCTGCTTGATTATTGCCAGTTGAGCAGCATGATTCGTCACTGCTGAGCTCCATGCTTATTGCCTGCTGATTGCGTGGTTCGTGTCTGCTCAGCTCTTTGAGTATTGCCTCCTGAGGTCCCTGTTCGGGCGCCACCTGCCGGGGACCAGCCCCAGCTGATCCAGGGTATTCGAAGGAGAGATGGCCTGGGTGACTATTTATATGCTAACCAGAGATGTCAAGAATAATAGTATGAGGAGAGCTCAGTAGGAAAATTCGGTGGAGAAAAGAGCCTGAGTAGCTTGGTTTACGCGGGAGGCCACTCAAACTTCAAGACAAGAAGTTTGCACCACTTCCGTAGGCCACAGGCGCCCTCTCCAATAGCGGAAGGTGCCTCACCCTAGACACCTTCTCGAGTGGGTCTTAGCAGCCCAGGCATAATTAGTAAACGTGGTGGGTTCCGCGCTCCAGATGGAGACTCAACTGGAAGTTAAAGGGAAGAATGACAAGGAACTTTTTGAATTGGAGCTGTAAGTTAACTCTTTGACAGAGAGAGCGAGATGGTGGTGGGGGACAGCCCCCAGTGAAATCAGAGGTGAGAGCACAAAGCAATACAGTAGGCAGACTCTGGTTTTTGTTGGGGGGAGATGCTCGAGAATATCCGGGTGGACTCCTGAGGCTCGATCCCGCATTTGCGTATGCCGAGCCTCCTTCCTCATGACCTTTGTCCAGAGTGGAATGCCTCCCTGTCTCCCGGCACATGATCAGTGCATGCTCAGTCACGATTTCAGTGCATGATCAGCCACGTGATCACTGACGGCACAGTCACGTGATCAGCGCGTCTCAGTCACGTGATCACCGTATGATAAACACGTGATCAGTGAACGACCAGCCACGTGATCACTGCATGCGCAGTCAGGTTGTCAGTTCCTAATCAGCCACGTGATCAGTGCGTGACCAGTCCCATGTTCAGCGCCTGTCAGTCACTGATCACTGCCTCATAAACACGTGATCAGCACCCGATCACCCACATCATCAGTGCATGCCCAGTCACGTGATCAATGCATGATAGCCACGTGATCAGTGCGTGCACAGTCCCGTGATCAGCCCTGTCAGTCACTGATCATTGCCTGAGAAACACGTGATCAGTGCATGATGAGCCATGTGATCAGTGCCTGATCAGCCACGTCATCAGTGCATGCGCAGTCAGGTGATCAGTGCATGATAGCCACGTGATCAGTGCGTGCACAGTTCCATGCTCAGCGCCTGTCAGTCACTGATCACTGACTGATAAACACGTGATCAGTGCCCGATCAGCCAGGTCATCAGTGCATGCACAGTCAGGTGATCAGTGCATGCTCAGTCACGTGATCTGTTCTTGATCAGCCACGTGATCAGTGCCTGCAGAGTCACGTGATCAGGGCCTGCTGAGCTGCGTGATTCCTGCCGGCTCATCTGCATCACAATTGCCAGCTGAGCTGCGTGATTCCTGTCGGCTCATCTGCTTGACAATTGCCAGCTGAGCTGCGTGATTCCTGCCTGGTCACGTGCTTGATTATTGCCAGTTGAGCAGCATGATTCGTCACTGCTGAGCTCCATGCTTATTGCCTGCTGATTGCGTGGTTCGTGTCTGCTCAGCCCTTTGAGTATTGCCTTCTGAGGTCCCTGTTCCGGCGCCACCTGCCGGGGACCAGCCCCACCTGATCCAGGGTATTCAACGGAGAAATGGCCTAGGCGACTACTTATATGCTAATCAGAGATGTTAAGAATAATAGTATGAGGAGAGCTCAGTAGGAAAATTCGGTGGAGAAAAGAGACTGAGTAGCTTGGTTTATGCGGGAGACCAATCAAACTTCAAGACAAGAAGTTTGCACCACTTCCGTAGGCCACCGGCGCCCTCTCGAATAGCGGAAGGTGCCTCACCCTAGACACCTTCTCGAGTGGGTGTTAGCTGCCCAGGCATAATTAGTAAGCGTGGTGGGTTCCGCGCTCCAGATGGAGACTCAGCTGGAAGTTAAAGAGAAGAATGACAAGGAACTTTATGAATTGGAGCTGTAAGTTAACACTTGGACAGAGAAAGCGTGATGGTGGTGGGGGACAGCCCCCAGTGAAATCAGAGGTGAGAGCACAAAGCAATACAGTAGGCAGACTCTGGTTTTTCTTGGGGGGAGATGCTCGAGAATTTCCGGGTTTACTCCTGAAGCTCGATCCCGCATTTGCGTATGCCGAGCCTCCTTCCTCATGACCTTTGTTCAGAGTGATATGCCTCCCCGGCTCCGGGCACATGATCAGTGCATGCTCAGTCACGATATCAGTGCCTGCTCAGCCACGGGATCACTGACGGCACAGTCACGTGATCAGCGCCTCTCAGTCACGTGGTCACCGTATGATAAACACGTGATCAGTGAACGACCAGCCACGTGATCACTGCATGCGCAGTCAGGTGGTCAGCTCCTGATCAACCACGTGATCAGTGCATGCACAGTCCCATGCTAAGCGCCTGTCAGTCACTGATCACTGCCTGATAAACACGTGATCAGTTCCTGATCAGCCACGTCATCAGTGCATGCGCAGTCACGTGATAAGTGCATGATAGCCAAGTGATCATTGTGTGCACAGTCCCATGATCAGCGCCTGTCAGTCACTGATCATTGCCTGAGAAACACGGGATCAGTGCATGATGAGCCATGTGATCAGTACCTGATCAGCCACGTCATCAGTGCATGCGCCATCACGTGATCAATGCATGATAGCCAGGTGATCAGTGCATGCTCGCCACGTGATCAGTGCATGCTCAGTCACGTGATCTGTACTTGATCAGCCACGTGATCAGTGCCTGCAGAGTCACGAGATCAGGGCCTGATGAGCTGCGTGATTCCTGCCGGCTCATCTGCATGACAGTTGCCAGCTGAGCTGCGTGATTCCTGCCTGGTCACCTGCTTGATTATTGCCATTGAGCAGCATGATTCGTCACTGCTGAGCTCCATGCGTATTGCCTGCTGATTGCGTGGTTCGTGTCTGCTCAGCTCTTTGAGTATTGCCTCCTGAGGTCCCTGTTCGGGCGCCACCTGATGGGGACCAGCCCCAGCTGATCCAGGGTATTCGAAGGAGAGATGGCCTGGGCGACTATTTATATGGTAATCAGAGATGTCAAGAATAATAGTATGAGGAGAGCTCAGTAGGAAAATTCGGTGGAGAAAAGAGACTGAGTAGCTTGGTTTATGCGGGAGACCAATCAAACTTCAAGACAAGAAGTTTGCACCACTTCCGTAGGCCACAGGCGCCCTCTCCAATAGCGGAAGGTGCCTCACCCTAGACACCTTCTCGAGTGGGTCTTAGCAGCCCAGGCATAATTAGTAAGCGTGGTGGGTTCCGCGCTCCAGATGGAGACTCAGCTGGAAGTTAAAGAGAAGAATGACAAGGAACTTTATGAATTGGAGCTGTAAGTTAACACTTGGACAGAGAAAGCGTGATGGTGGTGGGGGACAGCCCCCAGTGAAATCAGAGGTGAGAGCACAAAGCAATACAGTAGGCAGACTCTGGTTTTTCTTGGGGGGAGATGTTCGAGAATTTCCGGGTGGACTCCTGAGGCTCGATCCCGCATTTGCGTATGCCGAGCCTCCTTCCTCATGACCTTTGTTCAGAGTGATATGCCTCCCCGGCTCCCGGCACATGATCAGTGCATGCTCAGTCACGATATCAGTGCCTGCTCAGCCACGTGATCACTGACGGCACAGTCACGTGATCAGCGCCTCTCTGTCACGTGGTCACCGTATGATAAACACGTGATCAGTGAACGACCAGCCACGTGATCACTGCATGCGAACTCAGGTGGTCAGTTCCTGATCAGCCACGTGATCAGTGCGTGCACAGTCCCATGATCAGCGCCTGTCAGTCACTGATCACTGTCTGATAAACACATGATCAGCACCCGATCACCCACATCATCAGTGCATGCGCAGTCACCTGATCAGTGCATGATAGCCACGTGATCAGTGCGTGCACAGTCCCATGATCAGCGCCTGTCAGTCACTGAACACTGCCTGATAAAAACGTGATCAGTGCATGATGAGCCATGTGATCAGTGCCTGATCAGCCTGGTCATCAGTGCATGCGCAGTCACCTGATCAGTGCATGATAGCCACGTGATCAGTGCATGCTCAGTCACGTGATCTGTACTTGATCAGCCACGTGATCAGTGCCTGCAGAGTCACGTGATCAGGGCCTGCTGAGGTGCGTGATTCCTGCTGGCTCATCTGCATGACAATTGCCAGCTGAGCTGCGTGATTCCTGTCGGCTCATCTGCTTGACAATTGCCAGCTAAGCTGCGTGATTCCTGCCTGGTCACCTGCTTGATTATGCCAGTTGAGCAGCATGATACGCCACTGCTGAGCTCCATGCTTATTGCCTGCTGATTGCGTGGTTCGTGTCTGCTCAGCTGTTTGAGTATTGCCTCCTGAGGTCCCTGTTCGGGCGCCACCTGCCGGGGACCAGCCCCAGCTGATCCAGAGTACTCGAAGGAGAGATGGCCTAGGCGACTACTTATATGCTAATCAGAGATATCAAGAATAATAGTATGAGGATAGCTCAGTAGGAAAATTCGGTGGAGAAAAGAGACTGAGTAGCTTGGTTTACGCCGCAGACCAATCAATCTTCAAGACAAGAATTTGCACCACTTACGTAGGCCGCAGGCGCCCTCTCGAATAGCGGAAGGTGCCTAACCCTAGACACCTTCTCGAGTGGGTTTTAGCAGTCCAGGCAAAATTAGTAAGCGTGGTTTGTTCCACGCTCCAGATGGAGACTCGGCTGGAAGGTACAGGGAAGAATGACAAGGAACTTTATGAATTGGAGGTGTAAGTTAACTGTTTGACAGAGAGAGCGAGATGGTGGTGGGGGACAGCCCCCAGTGAAATCAGAGGTGAGAGCACAAAGCAATACAGTAGGCAGACTCTGGTTTTTTTTGGGGGGGGAGATGCTCGAGAATATCCGGGTGGACTCCTGAGGCTCGATCCCGCATTTTACTATGCCGAGCCTCCTTCCTCATGACCTTTGTCCAGAGTGGAATGCCTCCCCTGCACCCGGCACATGATCAGTGCATGCTCAGTCACGATATCAGTGCATGATCAGCCACGTGATCACTGACGGCACAGTCACGTGATCAGCGCGTCTCAGTCACGTGATCACCGTATGATAAACACATGATCAGTGAACGAGCAGCCACCTGATCACTGCATGCGCAGTCAGGTGGTCAGTTCCTGATCAGCCACGTGATCAGTGCCTGCACAGTCCCATGCTCAGCGCCTGTCAGTCACTGATCACTGGCGGAAACTCGTGATCAGTGCATGATGAGCCACGTGATCAATGCCCGATCAGCCACGTTATCAGTGCATGCGCAGTCACGTGATCAGTGCATGATAGCCACGTGATCAGTGCGTGCACAGTCCCATGATCAGCGCCTGTCAGTCACTGATCACTGCCGGATAAACTCGTGATCAGTGCATGATGAGCCACGTCATCAATGCCGGATCAGCCACGTCATCAGTGCATTCGCAGTCACGTGATCAGTGCATGATAGCCACGTGATCAGTGCGTGCACAGTCCCATGATCAGCGCCTGTCAGTCACTGATCAGTGCCTGATAAACACGGGATCAGTGCATGATGAGCCATGTGATCAGTGCCTGATCAGCCACGAAATCAGTGCATGCGCAGACACGTGATCAGTGCATGATAGCCACGTGATCAGTGCGTGCACAATCCCTTGATCAGCGCCTGTCAGTCACTGATCACTGCCTGATAAACATGTATCAGTGCATGATGAGCCATGTGATCAGTGCCTGATCAGCCACGTCATCAGTGCATGCACAGTCCCGTGATCAGTGCATGATAGCCACGTGATCAGTGCATGCTCAGTCACGTGATCTGTACTTGATCAGCCACGTGATCAGTGCCTGCAGAGTCACGTGATCAGGGCCTGCTGAGCTGCGTGATTCCTGCCGGCTCATCTGCTTGACAATTGCCAGCTGAGCTGCGTGATTCCTGCCTGGTCACCTGCTTGATTATTGCCAGTTGAGCAGCATGATTCGTCACTGCTGAGCTCCATGCTTTATTGCCTGCTGATTGCATGATTCGTGTCTGCTCAGCTCTTTGAGTATTGCCTCCTGAGGTCCCTGTTCCGGCGCCACCTGCCGGGGACCAGCCCCAGCTCATCCAGGGTATTCGAAGGAGAGATGTCCTAGGCGACTATTTATATGCTAATCGGAGATGCCAAGAATAATTATATGAGAATAGCTTAGTAGGAAAATTCGGTGGAGAAAAGAGACTGAGTAGCTTGGTTTACGCGGGAGACCAATCAAACTTCAAGACAAGAAGTTTGCACCACTTACATAGGCGGAAGACGCCCTCTCGAATAGCGGAAGGTGCCTCACCCTAGACACCTTCTCGAGTGGCTCTTAGCAGCCCAGGCATAATTAGTAAGCGTGGTGGGTTCCGCACTCCAGATGGAGACTCAGCTGGAAGTTAAAGGGAAGAATGAAAAGGAACTTTATGAATTGGAGCTGTAAGTTAACACTTTGACAGAGAGAGCGAGATGGTGGTGGGGGAGAGCACCCAGTTAAATCAGAGGTGAGAGCACAAAGCAATACAGTAGGCAGACTCTGGTTTTTCTTGGGGGGAGATGCTCGAGAATATCCGGGTGGACTCCTGAGGCTCGATCCCGCATTTGCGTATGCCGAGCCTCCTTCCTCATGACCTTTGTCCAGAATCGAATGCCTCCCCGGTTCCCGGCACATGATCAGTGCATGCTCAGTCACGATATCAGTGCCTGCTCAGCCACGTGATCACTGACTTCCCTCGACTTGTGCAGGTGACCTCAGGGGGCTTCTCATGGTGGCTCTGAGAAGTCAGGGAAACTGGAGGTGGGAGGGGCTTCTCGGGATTCCACGGGGTTTGGTGCATTGGAAGAGGGCCTCATCTCCAGTTGAGGCAGGAAGCTCAGGGTTCCTCTGATTTCAGACTCCGATCGCAGGGTCCCTGCAGACTGGGGACAGGAGAGTCAGGCCTCGTCTTGGGTTGAGGCATGGAACTCCGCTTGCCTCTCGAGGTGTCCCCGGGAGAGAGGCCACTTGTCGAGGTGTATTTGGAACCTGGGGGTTTTCCGGACGATGCACGGGCGAGTCACTGTCCCTTCGTGTTGACTTCATTCACAGGGTTGAGTTCGGAGAGGTGTCCGGGCATCGGGTTCTTATCAAGCGGGGACCGGGAAATCGGGGTGCTTTGCAATGTGTAAGCACCCACGAGGCCACGTCTGGAATGTCGTCGTGAGACCGGCCTCATCCCGACCGGAAGGTCGGGAACCCCTTCCAGACAAAGCAGGGGAGTCGACCCTCCTGTCGAGATCAGGAGGGTAGAAGGGGCTCAGAGGAAGTGCTGCCGGAAAACCTCGGTGTTCCTCTCCAGGGACACCGGGATGCCGGGGAACTTTGTGGGGGCGCATCAAGGGTGCCAAGTACGTTTCGACCTCCAATTCCTAACGTGGCACTTCTCCTGAGACGCTGTAGCGGGAAAGGGCTTCATCTTGCGATGACGGGGGAACCACGTGGTTTTTCTCGAGTTGCGGCGGGATTCTCGAGTTACGACGGAGAATTCAGGATGCCTCTTGTGTTGGCCCAGGGAAGTCCAATCTTCCATTCGAGTTGCGAAGGAAAGCTGGGGATTGCTCTCGAGTGACTGCAGGGCCAATAGACCTCATCTAGGCTTGTGTCCAGAAGCCAATGTTCCTCTCCAGGGGCGACCCGGATCTCGGGGTTGCATTCCAGACGCTCCCGGGGAGACAGCCTTTCAGCTCGAGTGGAAGCAAAGAACCCCGCTCTGCTCTCGAGTCGCGACGGTTATCTCTTGGAGCTCACTGGGTGGACTAAAGGGAGTCAAGCCTCCTGAGGCGTTTGGAGAGAGGTCTCGAGATTGACCTCTAGGCCATGCAGGAGACGAAGGCCCTCATCTCGCGATGACGGGGGGTCTCGGGGTGGTTCTCGAGCGGAGGCCCCAGGGTGCAGTTTCTCACGAGGTACGACGGCGTGGTCAGTGAGCCTCTCGAGGTGCGCAAGGGAAGTCGGGTCTCCATGCGAATGGCGAGGGGGAGCGCGTCATTGCTCTCGAGTCACGGTAGGGGAATCTGGCCTCGAGACGTGTTGAAGAAGGTTTCTCGAGGTCTTTCTCGGGTTGAAGCAGGAAACCCTGGCTTCCCTCGACTTGTGCAGGTGACCTCAGGGGGCTTTTCATGGTGGCTCTGAGAAGTCAGGGAAACTGGAGGTGGGAGGGGCCTCTCGGGACTCCACTGGGTTTGGTGCATTGGAAGAGGACCTCATCTCCAGTTGAGGCAGGAACCTCAGGATTTCTCTGATTTCAGACTCCGATCGCAGGGTCCCTGCAGACTGGGGACAGGAGAGTCAGGCCTCGTCTTGGGTTGAGGCATGGAACTCCGCTTTCCCTCGAGGTGTCCCCGGGAAGAGAGGCCACTTGTCGAGCTGTATTCGGAACCTGGGGGTTTTTCCGGATGATGCACGGCCGAGTCACTGCCCCTTCGTGTTGCCTTCACTCATAGGGTGGAGTTCGGGGAGGCGTCCGGGCATCGGGTTCTTATCAAGTGGGGATCGGGAAATCGGGGTGCTTCGCAATGTGAAAGCATCCACGAGGCCACGTCTGGAATGTCGTCGTGAGACCGGCCTCATCCTGAGGTGCGACCGGAAGTTGGGGAAGCCATTCCAGACAAAGCAGGGGAGTCGACCCTCCTATCGAGATCAGGAAGGTAGAAGGGTAGAAGGGGATCAGACGAAGTGGTGCCGGAAAAACTTGGTGTCCTCTCCAGGGAGACCGGGATGCTGGGGAACTTGGTGGGGCGCATCAAAGGTGCCAAGTACCGTTTCGATCTCCAAGTCCTAACGTGGGACTTCTCCTGAGACGCTGTAGCGGGAAAGGCCTTCATCTTGCGAAGACGGGGGATCCAAGTGGTTTTTCTCGAGTTGCGGCGGGATTCTCGAGTTACGACGGGGAATTCAGGATGCCTCTTGTGTTGGCCCAGGGAAGTCCAATCTTCCGTTCGAGTTGCGAAGGAAAGCTGGGGATTGCTCTCGAGTGACTGCAGGGCCAATAGACCTCATCGAGGCTTGTGTCCAGAAGCCAATGTTCCTCTCCAGGGGCGACCGGGATCTCGGGGTTGCATTCCAGACGCACCCGGGGAGACAGGCGTTCATCTCGAGTGGAAGCAAAGAACCCCGCTCTGCTCTCGAGTCGCGACGTGTATCTCTTGGAGCTCACTGGGTGGACTAAAGGGAGTCAAGCCTCCTGAGGCGTTTGAAGAGAGGTCGCGAGATTGGTGTCTAGGCCATGCAGGAGAGGAAGGCCCTCATCTCGCGATGACGGGGGAGTCTCGGGGTGGTTCTCGAGCGGCGGCCCCAGGGAGCGGTTTCTCACGGGGTACGAAGGCGAGGTCAGTGAGCCTCTCGTGGGACCCCAGGGAAGTCGGGTCTCCATGCGAGTGGCCAGGGGGAGCGCGTCATTGCTCTCGAGTCATGGTAGGGGAATCTGGCCTGGAGACGTGTTGTAGAAGGTCTCTCGAGGTCTTTCTCGGGTTGAGGCAGGAAACCCTGGCTTCCCTCGACTTGTGCAGGTGACATCAGGGGGCTTCTCATGGTGGCTCTGAGAAGTCAGGGAAACTGGTGGTGGGAGGGGCCTCTCGGGACTCCACTGGGTTTGGTGCATTGGAAGAGGGCCTCATCTCCAGTTGAGGCAGGCACCACAGGGTTCCTCTGATTTCAGACTCCGATCGCAGGGTCCCTGCAGACTGGGGACAGGAGAGTCAGGCCTCGTCTTGGGTTGAGGCATGGAACTCCGCTTGCCTCTCGAGGTGTCCCCGGGAGAGAGGCCACTTGTCGAGCTGTATTTGGAACCTGAGGGTTTTTCCGGACGATGCACGGGCGAGTCACTGCCCCTTCGTGTTGACTTCATTCACAGGGTGGAGTTCGGAGAGGTGTCCGGGAATCGGGTTCTTATCAAGCGGGGACCTGGAAATCGGGGTGCTTTGCAATGTGGAAGCACCCACGAGGCCACGTCTGGAATGTCGTCGTGAGACCAGCCTCATCCCGACCGGAAGGTCGGGAACCCCTTCCATCAAAGCAGGGGAGTCGACCCTCCTGTCGAGATCAGGAGGGTAGAAGGGGCTCAGAGGAAGTGGTGCCGGAAAACCTCGGTGTTCCTCTCCAGGGAGACCGGGATGTTGGGGAACTTGGTGGGGCGCATCAAAGGTGCCAAGTACCGTTTCGACCTCCAATTCCTCACGTGGGACTTCTCCTGAGAAGCTGTAGCGGGAAAGGGCTTCATCTTGCGATGACGGGGGAACCACGTGGTTTTTCTCGAGTTGCGGCGGGATTCTCGAGTTACGACGGGGAATTCAGGATGCCTCTTGTGTTGGCCCAGGGATGTCCAATCTTCCATTCGAGTTGCGAAGGAAAGCTGGGGATTGCTCTCGACTGACTGCAGGGCCAATAGACCTCATCTAGGCTTGTGTCCAGAAGCCAATGTTCCTCTCCAGAGGCGACCGGGATCTCGGGGTTGCATTCCAGACGCACCTGGGGAGACAGGCATTCATCTCGAGTGGAAGCAACGAACCCCGCTCTGCTCTCGAGTCGCGACGGGTATCTCTTGGAGCTCACTGGGTGGACTAAAGGGAGTCAAGCCTCCTGAGGCGTTTGGAGAGAGGTCGCGAGATTGGCCTCTAGGCCATGCAGGAGACGAAGGCCCTCATCTCCGCGATGACGGGGGAGTCTCGGGGTGGTTTTCGAGGGGCGGCCCCAGGGTGCGGTTTCTCACGAGGTACGAAGGCGAGGTCAGTGAGCCTCTCGTGGGGCGCCAGGGAAGTCGGGTCTCCATGCGAGTGGCGAGGGGGAGCGCGTCATTGCTCTCGAGTCATGGTAGGGGAATCTGGCCTCGAGACGTGTTGAAGAAGTTCTCGCGAGGTCTTTCTCGGGTTGAGGCAGAAAACCCTGGCTTCCCTCGACTTGTGCAGGTGACCTCAGGGGGCTTCTCATGGTGGCTCTGAGAAGTCAGGGAAACTGGAGGTGGGAGGGGCCTCTCGGGACTCCAGTGGGTTTGGTGCATTGGAAGAAGGCCTCATCTCCAGTTGAGGCAGGCACCTCAGGGTTCCTCTGATTTCAGACTCCGATCGCAGGTCCCTGCAGACTGGGGACAGGAGAGTCAGGCCTCGTCTTGGGTTGAGGCATGGGAACTCGGCTTGCCTCTCGAGGTGACCCCGGGGAGAGAGGCACTTGTCGAGCTGTATTTGGAACCTGGGGGTTTTTTTTCTGGACAGATGCACTGGGCGAGTCACTGCCCCCTTCGTGTTGACTTCATTCACAGGGTGGAGTTCGGAGAGGTGTTCGGGCATCGGGTTCTTATCAAGAGGGGACCGGGAAATCCGGGTGCTTCGCAACGTGAAAGCACCCAGGAGGCCACGTCTGGAATGTCGTCGTGAGACGGCCTCAATCCTGAGGTGCGACCGGAAGGTCGGGAACCCCTTCCAGACCAAAAGCAGGGCGAGTCGACCCCTCCTGTCGAGATCAGGAGGGTAGAAGGGGGCTCAGAGGAAGTGGTTGCCGGAAAAACTCGGTGTTCCTCTCCAGGGAGACCGGGATGCCTGGGAAATTGGTGGGGCGCATCAAGGGTGGCCCAAGTACCCCGTTTCGAACTCCAATTCCTAACGTGCGACTTCTCCTGAGACGCTGTAGCGGCGAAAGCGGCTTCATCTTGCGATGACGGGGGAACCACGTGGTTTTTCTCGAGTTGCGGCGGGATTCTCGAGTACGACGGGGGAATTCAGGATGCCTCTTGTGTTGGCCCAGGGTAGCCCAATCTTCCATTCGAGTTGCGAAGGAAAGCTGGGGATTTGCTCTCGAGTGACTGCAGGGCCAATAGACCTCATCTAAGGCTTGTGTCCAGAAGCCAATGTTCCTCTCCAGGGGCGACCCGGAATCTCGGGGTTTGCATTCCAGACGCTTCCCGGGGAGACAGCCTTATCAAGCTCGAGTGGGAAGCAAAGAACCCCGCTCTGCTCTCGAGTCGCCGACGGGTATCTCTTGGAGCTCACTGGGTGGGACTAAAGCGAGTCAAAGCTCCTGAGGCGTTTGGAGAGAGGTCCGAGATTGCCTCTAGGCATGCAGGAGACGAAGGCCCTCATCTCGCGATGACGGGGGATCTCGGGTTGTTCTCGAGCGGCGGCCCAGTGTGCGTTTCTCACGAGGTACGACGCGAGGTCAATTCTCTCTTCC
>NW_020191617.1:0-131643 GCF_002263795.3 Bos taurus | reverse complement strand
CATGCACTGATCACGTGGCTGATCATGCACTGATCACTTTGGAGATCATGCACTGATCACGTGCCTGATCATGCACTGATCACGTGGCTGATCATACACTGATCATTAGGCTTTCATGCACTCATCACGTGTCTGATCATACACTGATCACATTACTGATAATGCACTGAACACGTGCCTGATAATGCAGTGATCACGTGGCTCATCATGCACTGATCACGAAGCTGATCATACACTGATTACGTTACTGTGCATGCACTGATCACTTGGCTGATCTTGCACTGTTCATGTGGCTGATCATGCACTGATCACGTGGTTGATCATACACTGATCACGTGGCTGATCATGAACTAATCACGAAGCTGATCATGCACTGATCACGTGACTGTGCATGCACTGATAACGTGGCTGATCATACACTGATCACGTGCCAGATCATACACTGATCACGAGACTGCACATGCACTGATCACGTGGCTGATCATGCACTGATCATGAAGCTGATCATACACTGATCACGGGACTGTGCATGCACTGATCATGTGGTTGATCCTGCACTGAGCACCTGGCTGATCATACACTGATAACCATGCTATCATACACTGATCACGTGACTGATCGTGCCCTCTTCACGTGCCTGATGATGAACTGATCACGTGGCTGACCATGCACTGATCACGAAGCTGATCATACACTGATCACCTGACTGTGCATGCACTGATCACGTGGCTGAACATGCAATGATCACGTGGGAGATCATGCACTGATCACGTGGCTGATCATCCAAACTTCACTTGCCTGATCATGCACTGATCACGTGGCTGACCATGCACTGATCACGAAGCTGATCATACACTGATCACCTGACTGTGCATGCACTGATCACGTGGCTGAACATGGAATAATCACGTGGCTGACCATGCACTGATCACGAAGTTGGTCATACACTGATCACGTGACTGTGCAGGCCACTGATCACGTGGCTGATCATGCACTGAGTCACGTGCGTGATCATTACACTGATCACGAGACTGCACAATGCACTGATCACCTTCCTGATCATTCACTCTTCACTTGCCTGATCATGCATTGATCACGTGGCTGACCATGCACTGATCACGAAACCGATCAATACACTGATCACGTGACTGTGCATGCACTGATCACGTGGCTGAACATGCAATGATTCATCGTGGTGATCATGCACTGATCACGAAGTATGATCATACACTGGATCACGTGACTCTGCATGCACTGATCACGTGACTGAACATTGCAATTTTGTATCACGTGGCTGAATCATGCACTGATTACTGGCTGATACATGCGCTTCACCTAGTCTATCTGCACTGATCACAAGGCTATCTGCACTGATCCCATGGCTGATCATTGCACTGATACGTGTGGATCATTCAGGCGGTCACATGGCTATCATGCACTGTTCACGTGGCTGATCATACCTGATCATGTGACTGATCATTGCACTCATTCACAATGCCTGATCATGCACTATAATCACGTGCTGATCATGCACTGGATCACGAAAGCTATCATACACTGCTCACCTGACTGTGCATGCCAACTGATTCACGTGGCTGATCATACAGTGATTACGGGGGGGCTGATCATGGCACTGATTACGTTGCTGATCATGCACTGCTCACCGTAGCTACCATGCACTGATCACATGGCTATCATGCACTGATCCCATGGCTCATCATTCACTGATCACGTGACGGATCATGCAGGGCGTCCCGGTGGCTGTCATGCACTGATCACGTGGCTGATCATACACTGATCATGTGGACTGATTATGCACTGATCACATGCCTGATCAGTAACTGATCACGTTCCTGATCATGCACTCATCACCTGCCTGCATCGTGCACTGATCACGTGGCTGATCATGCACTGATCACGAAGCTGATCATACACTAGTCACGTGACTGTGCATGCACTGATCACGTGGTTGATCATACAGTTATCACGTGGCTGATCATGCCACTGATTACATGGCTGATAATGCACTGATCACGTAGCTATCATGCACTGATCACATGGCTATCATGCACTGATCCCATGGCTCATCATGCACTGATAACGTGACTGATCATGCAGGGGTCACGTGGCTATCATGCACTGATCACGTGCCAGATCATGCACTGATCACGTGGCTGATCATGCACTGATCATGAAGCTGATCATACACTGATCACGTGGCTATCATGCACTGATCATGTGGTTGATCATGCACTGAAAACGAAGCTGATCATACACGGATCATCGGACCATGCATGCACTGATCACGTGGCTGATCATGCACTGATCACGTGACTGTGGAGGCACTGATCAACGTGGCTGAACATGTACTGATCACGAAGCTTATCATACACTGATCACGTGACTGTGGATGCACTGATCACGTGGCTGACCATGCACTGATCACGAAGCTTATCATACACTGATCACGTGTCTGTGCATGCACTGATCCCTTGGCTGAACATGGAATGATCACGTGGCTGATCATTCACTGATTACATGGCTGAACATGCACTGATCACGTAGCTATCATGCACTGAAAACATTGATATCAAGCAATGATCATGTGGCTGATCATACACTGATCTTGAGGCTGTTCATGCACTGATCACGTGGCTGATCATGCAATGATTCACGAAGCTGATCATACACTAATCCCGTGAGTGTGCATGCACTGATCACATGGCTGATCATGCACTGGTCACGTGGGTGACATGCACTCTTCACTTGCCAGGTCCATGCCACTGATCACGTGGCTGATCATGCACTGATCACGAAGCTGATCATACACTAATCCCGTGCCTGATCATGCACTGATCACGTGGTTGATCATGCACTGATCACGAAGCTGATCATTTACACTAATCCCCGTGCCTGATCATGCACTGATCACGTGGCCGATCATGCACTGATCACGAAGCTGATCATACACTAATCCTGTGACTGTGCATGCACTGATCACGTGGCTGATCGTGCACAGATCACGTGGGAGATCATGCACTGATCACGTGGCTGATCATGCACTCTTCACGTACCTGATCATGCACTGATCACGTAGCTGACCATGCACTGATCACGAAGCTAATCATACACTGATCACGTGTCTGTGCATGCACTGAACCCGTGGCTGAACATGCAATGATTACGTGGCTGATCATGCACTGATCTCGAAGCTGATCATACAATGGACACGTGACTGTGCATGCACTGATCACGTGGCTGATCATACAGTGATCACGTGGCTGATCATGCACTGATTACATGGCTGATCATGCACTGATCACGTACCTATCATGCACTGATAACATGGCTATCAAGCACTGATCACGTGGCTGATCATACACTGATCATGAGGCTGTTCATGCACTCATCATGTGTCTGATTATACACTGATCACATTACTGATAATGCACTGAACACGTGCCTGATCATGCACTGATTACGTGGCTGATCATGCACTGATCACGAAGCTGATCATACACTGATCACGTGACTGTGCATGCACTGATCACGTGGCTGATCATGCTCTGATCACCTGGCTGATCATGCACTGATAACTTTGCTATCATACACTTATCACGTGACTGATCATGCACACTTGAGTGCCTGATCATGCACTGTTCACTTTGGAGATCATGCACTGATCACGAAGCTGATCATACACTGATCACGTGACTGTGCATGCAATGGTCACGTGGCTGAACATGCACTGATCACGTGGGTGATAATTCACTGATGACATGGCTGATCATACACTTATCTCGTGACTGATCATGCACTAATCACGTTGCGGATCATGCACTGATCACGCGGCTGATCATAGACTGATCATGAGGCTGTTCATGCACTCATCACGTGTCTGATCATACACTGATCACGTTACGGATTATGCACTGAACACGTGACTGATCATGCACTGATTACGTGGCTCATAATGCACAGATCACGAAGCTGATCATACACTGATTACGTGACTCTGCATGCACTGATCACTTGGCTGATCTTGCACTGTTCATGTGGCTGACCATGCACTGATCACGTGTCTGAACATACACTGATCACGTGGCTGATCATGAACTACTCACTAAGGTGGTCATACACTGATCACGTGACTGTGCATGCACTGATCACAAGGCTGATCATGCACTGATCACGTGGCTGATCATGCCCTCTTCACGTGCCTGATAATGAACTGATCACGTGGCTGACCATGCACTGATCACGAAGCTGATCATACACTGATTACCTGACTGTGCATGCACTGATCACGTGGCTGAACATGCAATGATCACGTGGGAGAACATGCCCTCATCACGAAGCTGATCATACACTGATCACATGACTCTGCATGCACTGATCACGTGACTCAACATGCAATGATCACGTGGCTGATCATGCACTGATTACGTGGCTGATCATGCGCTGATCACCTAGCTATCATGCACTGATCACAAGGCTATCATGCACTGATCCCATGGCTCATCATGCACTGATATGTGATTGAACATGCAGGAGTCATGTGGCTATCATGCACTGTTCACGTGGCTGATCATACCCTGATCATGTGACTGATCATGCACTCATCACATGCCTGATCATGCACTGATCACGTGGCTGATCATGCACTGATCACGAAGCTGATCATACACTGGTCACGTGACTGTGCATGCACTGATCACGTGGCTGATCATACAGTGATTACGGGGCTGATCATGCACTGATTACATGCTGATCATGCACTGCTCACGTAGCTATCATGCACTGATCACATGGCTATCATGCACTGATCCCATGGCTCATCATTCACTGATCACGTGACGGATCATGCAGGGGTCACGTGGCTGTCATGCACTGATCACGTGCCAGATCATGCACTGATCACGTGGCTGATCATGCACTGATCATGAAGCTGATCATACACTGATCACGTGGCTATCATGCACTGATCATGTGGTTGATCATGCACTGAAAACGAAGCTGATCATACACGGATCATGGGACCATGCATGCACTGATCACGTGGCTGATCATGCACTGATCACGTGACTGTGGAGGCACTGATCACGTGGCTGATCATGCACTGATCATGAAGCTGATCATACACTGATCACGTGGCTATCATGCACTGATCATGTGGTTGATCATGCACTGAAAACGAAGCTGATCATACACGGATCATGGGACCATGCATGCACTGATCACGTGGCTGATCATGCACTCTTCACGTGCCTGATCATGCACTGATCACGTGGCTGATCATACACTGATCATTAGGCTTTTCATGCACTCCTCACGTGTCTGATCATACACTGATCACATTACTGATAATGCACTGAACACGTGCCTGATAATGCAGTGATCACGTGGCTCATCATGCACTGATCACGAAGCTGATCATACACTGATTACGTTACTGTGCATGCACTGATCACTTGGCTGATCTTGCACTGTTCATGTGGCTGATCATGCACTGATCACGTGGTTGATCATACACTGATCACGTGGCTGATCATGAACTAATCACGAAGCTGATCATGCACTGATCACGTGACTGTGCATGCACTGATAACGTGGCTGATCATACACTGATCACGTGCCAGATCATACACTGATCACGAGACTGCACATGCACTGATCACGTGGCTGATCATGCACTGATCATGAAAGCTGATCATACACTGATCACGGGACTGTGCATGCACTGATCATGTGGTTGATCCTGCACTGAGCACCTGGCTGATCATACACTGATAACCATGCTATCATACACTGATCACGTGACTGATCCTGCCCTCTTCACGTGCCTGATGATGAACTGATCACGTGGCTGACCATGCACTGATCACGAAGCTGATCATACACTGATCACCTGACTGTGCATGCACTGATCACGTGGCTGAACATGCAATGATCACGTGGGAGATCATGCACTGATCACGTGGCTGATCATCCAAACTTCACTTGCCTGATCATGCACTGATCACGTGGCTGACCATGCACTGATCACGAAGCTGATCATACACTGATCACCTGACTGTGCATGCACTGATCACGTGGCTGAACATGGAATAATCACGTGGCTGACCATGCACTGATCACGAAGTTGGTCATACACTAATCCTGTGACTGTGCATGCACTGATCACGTGGCTGATCGTGCACAGATCACGTGGGAGATCATGCACTGATCACGTGGCTGATCATGCACTCTTCACGTACCTGATCATGCACTGATCACGTAGCTGACCATGCACTGATCACGAAGCTAATCATACACTGATCACGTGTCTGTGCATGCACTGAACCCGTGGCTGAACATGCAATGATTACGTGGCTGATCATGCACTGATCTCGAAGCTGATCATACAATGGACACGTGACTGTGCATGCACTGATCACGTGGCTGATCATACAGTGATCACGTGGCTGATCATGCACTGATTACATGGCTGATCATGCACTGATCACGTACCTATCATGCACTGATAACATGGCTATCAAGCACTGATCACGTGGCTGATCATACACTGATCATGAGGCTGTTCATGCACTCATCATGTGTCTGATTATACACTGATCACATTACTGATAATGCACTGAACACGTGCCTGATCATGCACTGATTACGTGGCTGATCATGCACTGATCACGAAGCTGATCATACACTGATCATGTGACTGTGCATGCACTGATCACGTGGCTGATCATGCTCTGATCACCTGGCTGATCATGCACTGATAACTTTGCTATCATACACTTATCACGTGACTGATCATGCACACTTGAGTGCCTGATCATGCACTGTTCACTTTGGAGATCATGCACTGATCACGAAGCTGATCATACACTGATCACGTGACTGTGCATGCAATGGTCACGTGGCTGAACATGCACTGATCACGTGGGTGATAATTCACTGATGACATGGCTGATCATACACTTATCTCGTGACTGATCATGCACTAATCACGTTGCGGATCATGCACTGATCACGCGGCTGATCATAGACTGATCATGAGGCTGTTCATGCACTCATCACGTGTCTGATCATACACTGATCACGTTACGGATTATGCACTGAACACGTGACTGATCATGCACTGATTACGTGGCTCATAATGCACAGATCACGAAGCTGATCATACACTGATTACGTGACTCTGCATGCACTGATCACTTGGCTGATCTTACACTGTTCATGTGGCTGACCATGCACTGATCACGTGGTTGAACATACACTGATCACGTGGCTGATCATGAACTACTCACTAAGGTGGTCATACACTGATCACGTGACTGTGCATGCACTGATCACAAGGATGATCATGCACTGATCACGTGGCTGATCATGCCCTTTTCACGTGCCTGATAATGAACTGATCACGTGGCTGACCATGCACTGATCACGAAGCTGATCATACACTGATCACCTGACTGTGCATGCACTGATCACGTGGCTGAACATGCAATGATCACGTGGGAGAACATGCACTCATCACGAAGTTGATCATACACTGATCACGTGACTCTGCATGCACTGATCACGTGACTGAACATGCAATGATCACGTGGCTGATCATTCACTGATTACGTGGCTGATCATGCGCTGATCAGGTAGTTATCATGCACTGATCACAAGGCTATCATGCACTGATCCCATGGCTCATCATGCACTGATACGTGATTGAACATGCAGGAGTCACGTGGCTATCATGCACTGTTCACGTGGCTGATCATACCCTGATCATGAAGCTGATCATACACTGATCACGGGACTGTGCATGCACTGATCATGTGGTTGATCCTGCACTGAGCACCTGGTTGATCATACACTGATAACCATGCTATCATACACTGATCACGTGACTGATCATGCCCTCTTCACGTGCCTGATGATGAACTGATCACGTGGCTGACCATGCACTGATCACGAAGCTGATCATACACTGATCACCTGACTGTGCATGCACTGATCACGTGGCTGAACATGCAATGATCACGTGGGAGATCATGCACTGATCACGTGGCTGATCATCCAAACTTCACTTGCCTGATCATGCACTGATCACGTGGCTGACCATGCACTGATCACGAAGCTGATCATACACTGATCACCTGACTGTGCATGCACTGATCACGTGGCTGAACATGGAATAATCACGTGGCTGATCATGCACTGATCAGGAAGTTGGTCATACACTGATCACGTGACTGTGCAGGCACTGATCACGTGGCTGATCATGCACTGATCACGTGCGTGATCATACACTGATCACGAGACTGCACATGCACTGATCACCTTCCTGATCATTCACTCTTCAGTTGCCTGATCATGCACTGATCACGTGGCTGACCATGCACTGATCACGAAACTGATCATACACTGATCACGTGACTGTGCATGCACTGATCACGTGGCTGAACATGCAATGATCACGTGGCTGATCATGCACTGATCACGAAGTTGATCATACACTGATTACGTGACTCTGCATGCACTGATCACGTGGCTGATCATACCCTGATCATGTCACTGATCATGCACTCATCACATGACTGATCATGCACTTATCACATGGCTGATCATGCACTGATCACGAAGCTGATCATACAATGGTCACGTGACTGTGCATGCACTGATCACGTGGCTGATCATACAGTGATTACGGGGCTGATCATGCACTGATTACGTTGCTGATCATGCACTGCTCACGTAGCTATCATGCACTGATCACATGGCTATCATGCACTGATCCCATGGCTCATCATTCACTGATCACGTGACGGATCATGCAGGGGTCACGTGGCTGTCATGCACTGATCACGTGGCTGATCATACACTGATCATGTGACTGATTATGCACTGATCACATGCCTGATCAGTAACTGATCACGTTCCTGATCATGCACTTATCACGTGACTGATCATGCACTCATCACCTGCCTGATCGTGCACTGATCACGTGGCTGATCATGCACTGATCACGAAGCTGATCATACACTAGTCACGTGACTGTGCATGCACTGATCACGTGGCTGATCATACAGTGATCACGTGGCTGATCATGCACTGATTACATGGCTGATCATGCACTGATCACGTAGCTATCATGCACTGATCACATGGCTATCATGCACTGATCCCATGGCTCATCATGCACTGATAACGTGACTGATCATGCAGGGGTCACGTGGCTATCATGCACTGATCACGTGCCAGATCATGCACTGATCACGTGGCTGATCATGCACTGATCATGAAGCTGATCATACACTGATCACGTGGCTATCATGCACTGATCATGTGGTTGATCATGCACTGAAAACGAAGCTGATCATACACGGATCATGGGACCATGCATGCACTGATCACGTGGCTGATCATGCACTGATCACGTGACTGTGGAGGCACTGATCACGTGGCTGATAATGCACTGATCACTTTGGAGATCATGCACTGATCACGTGGCTGATCATGCACTCTTCACGTGCCTGATCATGCACTGATCACGTGGCTGATCATACACTGATCATTAGGCTTTTCATGCACTCATCACGTGTCTGATCATACACTGATCACATTACTGATAATGCACTGAACACGTGCCTGATAATGCAGTGATCACGTGGCTCATCATGCACTGATCACGAAGCTGATCATACACTGATTACGTTACTGTGCATGCACTGATCACTTGGCTGATCTTGCACTGTTCATGTGGCTGATCATGCACTGATCACGTGGTTGATCATACACTGATCACGTGGCTGATCATGAACTAATCACGAAGCTGATCATGCACTGATCACGTGACTGTGCATGCACTGATCACAAGGCTGATCATGCACTGATCACGTGGCTGATCATGCCCTCTCACGTGCCTGATAATGAACTGATCACGTGGCTGACCATGCACTGATCACGAAGCTGATCATACACTGATCACCTGACTGTGCATGCACTGATCACGTGGCTGAACATGCAATGATCACGTGGGAGAACATGCACTCATCACGAAGTTGATCATACACTGATCACGTGACTCTGCATGCACTGATTACGTGACTGAACATGCAATGATCACGTGGCTGATCATGCACTGATTACGTGGCTGATCATGCGCTGATCACCTAGCTATCATGCACTGATCACAAGGCTATCATGCACTGATCCCATGGCTCATCATGCACTGATACGTGATTGAACATGCAGGAGTCACGTGGCTATCATGCACTGTTCACGTGGCTGATCATACCCTGATCATGTGACTGATCATGCACTCATCACATGCCTGATCATGCACTGATCACGTGGCTGATCATGCACTGATCACGAAGCTGATCATACACTGGTCACGTGACTGTGCATGCACTGATCACGTGGCTGATCATACAGTGATTACGGGGCTGATCATGCACTGATTACGTTGCTGATCATGCACTGCTCACGTAGCTATCATGCACTGATCACATGGCTATCATGCACTGATCCCATGGCTCATCATTCACTGATCACGTGACGGATCTTGCAAGGGACACGTGGCTGTCATGCACTCATCACGTGGCTGATCATACACTGATTAAGTGACTGATTATGCACTGATCACATGCCTGATCAGTAACTGATCACGTTCCTGATCATGCACTCATCACCTGCCTGATCGTGCACTGATCACGTGGCTGATCATGCACTGATCACGAAGCTGATCATACACTAGTCACGTGACTGTGCATGCACTGATCACGTGGCTGATCATGCACTGATTACATGGCTGATAATGCACTGATCACGTAGCTATCATGCACTGATCCCATGGCTCATCATGCACTGATAACGTGACTGATCACGCAGGGGTCACGTGGCTATCATGCACTGATCACGTGCCAGATCATGCACTGATCACGTGGCTGATCATGCACTGATCATGAAGCTGATCATACACTGATCACGTGGCTATCATGCACTGATCATATGGTTGATCATGCACTGAAAACGAAGCTAATCATACACGGATCATGGGACCATGCATGCACTGATCACGTGGCTGATCATGCACTGATCACTTTGGAGATCATGCACTGATCACGTGCCTGATCATGCACTGATCACGTGGCTGATCATACACTGATCATTAGGCTTTTCATGCACTCATCACGTGTCTGATCATACACTGATCACATTACTGATAATGCACTGAACACGTGCCTGATAATGCAGTGATCACGTGGCTCATCATGCACTGATCACGAAGCTGATCATACACTGATTACGTTACTGTGCATGCACTGATCACTTGGCTGATCTTGCACTGTTCATGTGGCTGATCATGCACTGATCACGTGGTTGATCATACACTGATCACGTGGCTGATCATGAACTAATCACGAAGCTGATCATGCACTGATCACGTGACTGTGCATGCACTGATAACGTGGCTGATCATACACTGATCACGTGCCAGATCATACACTGATCACGAGACTGCACATGCACTGATCACGTGGCTGATCATGCACTGATCATGAAGCTGATCATACACTGATCACGGGACTGTGCATGCACTGATCATGTGGTTGATCCTGCACTGAGCACCTGGCTGATCATACACTGATAACCATGCTATCATACACTGATCACGTGACTGATCATGCCCTCTTCACGTGCCTGATGATGAACTGATCACGTGGCTGACCATGCACTGATCACGAAGCTGATCATACACTGATCACCTGACTGTGCATGCACTGATCACGTGGCTGAACATGCAATGATCACGTGGGAGATCATGCACTGATCACGTGGCTGATCATCCAAACTTCACTTGCCTGATCATGCACTGATCACGTGGCTGACCATGCACTGATCACGAAGCTGATCATACACTGATCACCTGACTGTGCATGCACTGATCACGTGGCTGAACATGGAATAATCACGTGGCTGACCATGCACTGATCACGAAGTTGGTCATACACTGATCACGTGACTGTGCAGGCACTGATCACGTGGCTGATCATGCACTGATCACGTGCGTGATCATACACTGATCACGAGACTGCACATGCACTGATCACCTTCCTGATCATTCACTCTTCACTTGCCTGATCATGCATTGATCACGTGGCTGACCATGCACTGATCACGAAACCGATCATACACTGATCACGTGACTGTGCATGCACTGATCACGTGGCTGAACATGCAATGATCACGTGGCTGATCATGCACTGATCACGAAGTTGATCATACACTGATCACGTGACTCTGCATGCACTGATCACGTGACTGAACATGCAATGATCACGTGGCTGATCATGCACTGATTACGTGGCTGATCATGCGCTGATCACCTAGCTATCATGCACTGATCACAAGGCTATCATGCACTGATCCCATGGCTCATCATGCACTGATACGTGATTGATCATTCAGGGGTCACATGGCTATCATGCACTGTTCACGTGGCTGATCATACCCTGATCATGTGACTGATCATGCACTCATCACATGCCTGATCATGCACTAATCACGTGGCTGATCATGCACTGATCACGAAGCTGATCATACACTGGTCACCTGACTGTGCATGCACTGATCACGTGGCTGATCATACAGTGATTACGGGGCTGATCATGCACTGATTACGTTGCTGATCATGCACTGCTCACGTAGCTACCATGCACTGATCACATGGCTATCATGCACTGATCCCATGGCTCATCATTCACTGATCACGTGACGGATCATGCAGGGGTCCCGTGGCTGTCATGCACTGATCACGTGGCTGATCATACACTGATCATGTGACTGATTATGCACTGATCACATGCCTGATCAGTAACTGATCACGTTCCTGATCATGCACTCATCACCTGCCTGATCGTGCACTGATCACGTGGCTGATCATGCACTGATCACGAAGCTGATCATACACTAGTCACGTGACTGTGCATGCACTGATCACGTGGTTGATCATACAGTTATCACGTGGCTGATCATGCACTGATTACATGGCTGATAATGCACTGATCACGTAGCTATCATGCACTGATCACATGGCTATCATGCACTGATCCCATGGCTCATCATGCACTGATAACGTGACTGATCATGCAGGGGTCACGTGGCTATCATGCACTGATCACGTGCCAGATCATGCACTGATCACGTGGCTGATCATGCACTGATCATGAAGCTGATCATACACTGATCACGTGGCTATCATGCACTGATCATGTGGTTGATCATGCACTGAAAACGAAGCTGATCATACACGGATCATCGGACCATGCATGCACTGATCACGTGGCTGATCATGCACTGATCACGTGACTGTGGAGGCACTGATCACGTGGCTGAACATGTACTGATCACGAAGCTTATCATACACTGATCACGTGACTGTGGATGCACTGATCACGTGGCTGACCATGCACTGATCACGAAGCTTATCATACACTGATCACGTGTCTGTGCATGCACTGATCCCTTGGCTGAACATGGAATGATCACGTGGCTGATCATTCACTGATTACATGGCTGAACATGCACTGATCACGTAGCTATCATGCACTGAAAACATTGATATCAAGCAATGATCATGTGGCTGATCATACACTGATCTTGAGGCTGTTCATGCACTGATCACGTGGCTGATCATGCAATGATCACGAAGCTGATCATACACTAATCCCGTGAGTGTGCATGCACTGATCACATGGCTGATCATGCACTGGTCACGTGGGTGATCATGCACTCTTCACTTGCCAGGTCATGCACTGATCACGTGGCTGATCATGCACTGATCACGAAGCTGATCATACACTAATCCCGTGCCTGATCATGCACTGATCACGTGGTTGATCATGCACTGATCACGAAGCTGATCATACACTAATCCCGTGCCTGATCATGCACTGATCACGTGGCCGATCATGCACTGATCACGAAGCTGATCATACACTAATCCTGTGACTGTGCATGCACTGATCACGTGGCTGATCGTGCACAGATCACGTGGGAGATCATGCACTGATCACGTGGCTGAACATGCACTCTTCACGTACCTGATCATGCACTGATCACGTAGCTGACCATGCACTGATCACGAAGCTAATCATACACTGATCACGTGTCTGTGCATGCACTGAACCCGTGGCTGAACATGCAATGATTACGTGGCTGATCATGCACTGATCTCGAAGCTGATCATACAATGGACACGTGACTGTGCATGCACTGATCACGTGGCTGATCATACAGTGATCACGTGGCTGATCATGCACTGATTACATGGCTGATCATGCACTGATCACGTACCTATCATGCACTGATAACATGGCTATCAAGCACTGATCACGTGGCTGATCATACACTGATCATGAGGCTGTTCATGCACTCATCATGTGTCTGATTATACACTGATCACATTACTGATAATGCACTGAACACGTGCCTGATCATGCACTGATTACGTGGCTGATCATGCACTGATCACGAAGCTGATCATACACTGATCACGTGACTGTGCATGCACTGATCACGTGGCTGATCATGCTCTGATCACCTGGCTGATCATGCACTGATAACTTTGCTATCATACACTTATCACGTGACTGATCATGCACACTTGAGTGCCTGATCATGCACTGTTCACTTTGGAGATCATGCACTGATCACGAAGCTGATCATACACTGATCACGTGACTGTGCATGCAATGGTCACGTGGCTGAACATGCACTGATCACGTGGGTGATAATTCACTGATGACATGGCTGATCATACACTTATCTCGTGACTGATCATGCACTAATCACGTTGCGGATCATGCACTGATCACGCGGCTGATCATAGACTGATCATGAGGCTGTTCATGCACTCATCACGTGTCTGATCATACACTGATCACGTTACGGATTATGCACTGAACACGTGACTGATCATGCACTGATTACGTGGCTCATAATGCACAGATCACGAAGCTGATCATACACTGATTACGTGACTCTGCATGCACTGATCACTTGGCTGATCTTGCACTGTTCATGTGGCTGACCATGCACTGATCACGTGGTTGAACATACACTGATCACGTGGCTGATCATGAACTACTCACTAAGGTGGTCATACACTGATCACGTGACTGTGCATGCACTGATCACAAGGCTGATCATGCACTGATCACGTGGCTGATCATGCCCTCTTCACGTGCCTGATAATGAACTGATCACGTGGCTGACCATGCACTGATCACGAAGCTGATCATACACTGATCACCTGACTGTGCATGCACTGATCACGTGGCTGAACATGCAATGATCACGTGGGAGAACATGCCCTCATCACGAAGCTGATCATACACTGATCACATGACTCTGCATGCACTGATCACGTGACTCAACATGCAATGATCACGTGGCTGATCATGCACTGATTACGTGGCTGATCATGCGCTGATCACCTAGCTATCATGCACTGATCACAAGGCTATCATGCACTGATCCCATGGCTCATCATGCACTGATATGTGATTGAACATGCAGGAGTCATGTGGCTATCATGCACTGTTCACGTGGCTGATCATACCCTGATCATGTGACTGATCATGCACTCATCACATGCCTGATCATGCACTGATCACGTGGCTGATCATGCACTGATCACGAAGCTGATCATACACTGGTCACGTGACTGTGCATGCACTGATCACGTGGCTGATCATACAGTGATTACGGGGCTGATCATGCACTGATTACGTTGCTGATCATGCACTGCTCACGTAGCTATCATGCACTGTTCACATGGCTATCATGCACTGATCCCATGGCTCATCATTCACTGATCACGTGACGGATCATGCAGGGGTCACGTGGCTGTCATGCACTGATCACGTGCCAGATCATGCACTGATCACGTGGCTGATCATGCACTGATCATGAAGCTGATCATACACTGATCACGTGGCTATCATGCACTGATCATGTGGTTGATCATGCACTGAAAACGAAGCTGATCATACACGGATCATGGGACCATGCATGCACTGATCACGTGGCTGATCATGCACTGATCACGTGACTGTGGAGGCACTGATCACGTGGCTGATCATGCACTGATCATGAAGCTGATCATACACTGATCACGTGGCTATCATGCACTGATCATGTGGTTGATCATGCACTGAAAACGAAGCTGATCATACACGGATCATGGGACCATGCATGCACTGATCACGTGGCTGATCATGCACTCTTCACGTGCCTGATCATGCACTGATCACGTGGCTGATCATACACTGATCATTAGGCTTTTCATGCACTCCTCACGTGTCTGATCATACACTGATCACATTACTGATAATGCACTGAACACGTGCCTGATAATGCAGTGATCACGTGGCTCATCATGCACTGATCACGAAGCTGATCATACACTGATTACGTTACTGTGCATGCACTGATCACTTGGCTGATCTTGCACTGTTCATGTGGCTGATCATGCACTGATCACGTGGTTGATCATACACTGATCACGTGGCTGATCATGAACTAATCACGAAGCTGATCATGCACTGATCACGTGACTGTGCATGCACTGATAACGTGGCTGATCATACACTGATCACGTGCCAGATCATACACTGATCACGAGACTGCACATGCACTGATCACGTGGCTGATCATGCACTGATCATGAAGCTGATCATACACTGATCACGGGACTGTGCATGCACTGATCATGTGGTTGATCCTGCACTGAGCACCTGGCTGATCATACACTGATAACCATGCTATCATACACTGATCACGTGACTGATCATGCCCTCTTCACGTGCCTGATGATGAACTGATCACGTGGCTGACCATGCACTGATCACGAAGCTGATCATACACTGATCACCTGACTGTGCATGCACTGATCACGTGGCTGAACATGCAATGATCACGTGGGAGATCATGCACTGATCACGTGGCTGATCATCCAAACTTCACTTGCCTGATCATGCACTAATCACGTGGCTGACCATGCACTGATCACGAAGCTGATCACACACTGATCACCTGACTGTGCATGCACTGATCACGTGGCTGAACATGGAATAATCACGTGGCTGACCATGCACTGATCACGAAGTTGGTCATACACTAATCCTGTGACTGTGCATGCACTGATCACGTGGCTGATCGTGCACAGATCACGTGGGAGATCATGCACTTATCACGTGGCTGATCATGCACTCTTCACGTACCTGATCATGCACTGATCACGTAGCTGACCATGCACTGATCACGAAGCTAATCATACACTGATCACGTGTCTGTGCATGCACTGAACCCGTGGCTGAACATGCAATGATTACGTGGCTGATCATGCACTGATCTCGAAGCTGATCATACAATGGACACGTGACTGTGCATGCACTGATCACGTGGCTGATCATACAGTGATCACGTGGCTGATCATGCACTGATTACATGGCTGATCATGCACTGATCACGTACCTATCATGCACTGATAACATGGCTATCAAGCACTGATCACGTGGCTGATCATACACTGATCATGAGGCTGTTCATGCACTCATCATGTGTCTGATTATACACTGATCACATTACTGATAATGCACTGAACACGTGCCTGATCATGCACTGATTACGTGGCTGATCATGCACTGATCACGAAGCTGATCATACACTGATCACGTGACTGTGCATGCACTGATCACGTGGCTGATCATGCTCTGATCACCTGGCTGATCATGCACTGATAACTTTGCTATCATACACTTATCACGTGACTGATCATGCACACTTGAGTGCCTGATCATGCACTGTTCACTTTGGAGATCATGCACTGATCACGAAGCTGATCATACACTGATCACGTGACTGTGCATGCAATGGTCACGTGGCTGAACATGCACTGATCACGTGGGTGATAATTCACTGATGACATGGCTGATCATACACTTATCTCGTGACTGATCATGCACTAATCACGTTGCGGATCATGCACTGATCACGCGGCTGATCATAGACTGATCATGAGGCTGTTCATGCACTCATCACGTGTCTGATCATACACTGATCACGTTACGGATTATGCACTGAACACGTGACTGATCATGCACTGATTACGTGGCTCATAATGCACAGATCACGAAGCTGATCATACACTGATTACGTGACTCTGCATGCACTGATCACTTGGCTGATCTTGCACTGTTCATGTGGCTGACCATGCACTGATCACGTGGTTGAACATACACTGATCATGTGGCTGATCATGAACTACTCACTAAGGTGGTCATACACTGATCACGTGACTGTGCATGCACTGATCACAAGGCTGATCATGCACTGATCACGTGGCTGATCATGCCCTCTTCACGTGCCTGATAATGAACTGATCACGTGGCTGACCATGCACTGATCACGAAGCTGATCATACACTGATCACCTGACTGTGCATGCACTGATCACGTGGCTGAACATGCAATGATCACGTGGGAGAACATGCCCTCATCACGAAGCTGATCATACACTGATCACGTGACTCTGCATGCACTGATCACGTGACTCAACATGCAATGATCACGTGGCTGATCATGCACTGATTACGTGGCTGATCATGCGCTGATCACCTAGCTATCATGCACTGATCACAAGGCTATCATGCACTGATCCCATGGCTCATCATGCACTGATACGTGATTGAACATGCAGGAGTCACGTGGCTATCATGCACTGTTCACGTGGCTGATCATACCCTGATCATGTGACTGATCATGCACTCATCACATGCCTGATCATGCACTGATCACGTGGCTGATCATGCACTGATCACGAAGCTGATCATACACTGGTCACGTGACTGTGCATGCACTGATCACGTGGCTGATCATACAGTGATTACGGGGCTGATCATGCACTGATTACTTTGCTGATCATGCACTGCTCACGTAGCTATCATGCACTGTTCACATGGCTATCATGCACTGATCCCATGGCTCATCATTCACTGATCACGTGACGGATCATGCAGGGGTCACGTGGCTGTCATGCACTGATCACGTGACAGATCATGCACTGATCACGTGGCTGATCATGCACTGATCATGAAGCTGATCATACACTGATCACGTGGCTATCATGCACTGATCATGTGGTTGATCATGCACTGAAAACGAAGCTGATCATACACGGATCATGGGACCATGCATGCACTGATCACGTGGCTGATCATGCACTGATCACGTGACTGTGGAGGCACTGATCACGTGGCTGATCATGCACTGATCATGAAGCTGATCATACACTGATCACGTGGCTATCATGCACTGATCATGTGGTTGATCATGCACTGAAAACGAAGCTGATCATACACGGATCATCGGACCATGCATGCACTGATCACGTGGCTGATCATGCACTGATCACGTGACTGTGGAGGCACTGATCACGTGGCTGAACATGTACTGATCACGAAGCTTATCATACACTGATCACGTGACTGTGGATGCACTGATCACGTGGCTGACCATGCACTGATCACGAAGCTTATCATACACTGATCACGTGTCTGTGCATGCACTGATCCCTTGGCTGAACATGGAATGATCACGTGGCTGATCATTCACTGATTACATGGCTGAACATGCACTGATCACGTAGCTATCATGCACTGAAAACATTGATATCAAGCAATGATCATGTGGCTGATCATACACTGATCTTGAGGCTGTTCATGCACTGATCACGTGGCTGATCATGCAATGATCACGAAGCTGATCATACACTAATCCCGTGAGTGTGCATGCACTGATCACATGGCTGATCATGCACTGGTCACGTGGGTGATCATGCACTCTTCACTTGCCAGGTCATGCACTGATCACGTGGCTGATCATGCACTGATCACGAAGCTGATCATACACTAATCCCGTGCCTGATCATGCACTGATCACGTGGTTGATCATGCACTGATCACGAAGCTGATCATACACTAATCCCGTGCCTGATCATGCACTGATCACGTGGCCGATCATGCACTGATCACGAAGCTGATCATACACTAATCCTGTGACTGTGCATGCACTGATCACGTGGCTGATCGTGCACAGATCACGTGGGAGATCATGCACTGATCACGTGGCTGAACATGCACTCTTCACGTACCTGATCATGCACTGATCACGTAGCTGACCATGCACTGATCACGAAGCTAATCATACACTGATCACGTGTCTGTGCATGCACTGAACCCGTGGCTGAACATGCAATGATTACGTGGCTGATCATGCACTGATCTCGAAGCTGATCATACAATGGACACGTGACTGTGCATGCACTGATCACGTGGCTGATCATACAGTGATCACGTGGCTGATCATGCACTGATTACATGGCTGATCATGCACTGATCACGTACCTATCATGCACTGATAACATGGCTATCAAGCACTGATCACGTGGCTGATCATACACTGATCATGAGGCTGTTCATGCACTCATCATGTGTCTGATTATACACTGATCACATTACTGATAATGCACTGAACACGTGCCTGATCATGCACTGATTACGTGGCTGATCATGCACTGATCACGAAGCTGATCATACACTGATCACGTGACTGTGCATGCACTGATCACGTGGCTGATCATGCTCTGATCACCTGGCTGATCATGCACTGATAACTTTGCTATCATACACTTATCACGTGACTGATCATGCACACTTGAGTGCCTGATCATGCACTGTTCACTTTGGAGATCATGCACTGATCACGAAGCTGATCATACACTGATCACGTGACTGTGCATGCAATGGTCACGTGGCTGAACATGCACTGATCACGTGGGTGATAATTCACTGATGACATGGCTGATCATACACTTATCTCGTGACTGATCATGCACTAATCACGTTGCGGATCATGCACTGATCACGCGGCTGATCATAGACTGATCATGAGGCTGTTCATGCACTCATCACGTGTCTGATCATACACTGATCACGTTACGGATTATGCACTGAACACGTGACTGATCATGCACTGATTACGTGGCTCATAATGCACAGATCACGAAGCTGATCATACACTGATTACGTGACTCTGCATGCACTGATCACTTGGCTGATCTTGCACTGTTCATGTGGCTGACCATGCACTGATCACGTGGTTGAACATACACTGATCACGTGGCTGATCATGAACTACTCACTAAGGTGGTCATACACTGATCACGTGACTGTGCATGCACTGATCACAAGGCTGATCATGCACTGATCACGTGGCTGATCATGCCCTCTTCACGTGCCTGATAATGAACTGATCACGTGGCTGACCATGCACTGATCACGAAGCTGATCATACACTGATCACCTGACTGTGCATGCACTGATCACGTGGCTGAACATGCAATGATCACGTGGGAGAACATGCCCTCATCACGAAGCTGATCATACACTGATCACATGACTCTGCATGCACTGATCACGTGACTCAACATGCAATGATCACGTGGCTGATCATGCACTGATTACGTGGCTGATCATGCGCTGATCACCTAGCTATCATGCACTGATCACAAGGCTATCATGCACTGATCCCATGGCTCATCATGCACTGATATGTGATTGAACATGCAGGAGTCATGTGGCTATCATGCACTGTTCACGTGGCTGATCATACCCTGATCATGTGACTGATCATGCACTCATCACATGCCTGATCATGCACTGATCACGTGGCTGATCATACACTGGTCACGTGACTGTGCATGCACTGATCACGTGGCTGATCATACAGTGATTACGGGGCTGATCATGCACTGATTACGTTGCTGATCATGCACTGCTCACGTAGCTATCATGCACTGTTCACATGGCTATCATGCACTGATCCCATGGCTCATCATTCACTGATCACGTGACGGATCATGCAGGGGTCACGTGGCTGTCATGCACTGATCACGTGCCAGATCATGCACTGATCACGTGGCTGATCATGCACTGATCATGAAGCTGATCATACACTGATCACGTGGCTATCATGCACTGATCATGTGGTTGATCATGCACTGAAAACGAAGCTGATCATACACGGATCATGGGACCATGCATGCACTGATCACGTGGCTGATCATGCACTGATCACGTGACTGTGGAGGCACTGATCACGTGGCTGATCATGCACTGATCATGAAGCTGATCATACACTGATCACGTGGCTATCATGCACTGATCATGTGGTTGATCATGCACTGAAAACGAAGCTGATCATACACGGATCATGGGACCATGCATGCACTGATCACGTGGCTGATCATGCACTCTTCACGTGCCTGATCATGCACTGATCACGTGGCTGATCATACACTGATCATTAGGCTTTTCATGCACTCCTCACGTGTCTGATCATACACTGATCACATTACTGATAATGCACTGAACACGTGCCTGATAATGCAGTGATCACGTGGCTCATCATGCACTGATCACGAAGCTGATCATACACTGATTACGTTACTGTGCATGCACTGATCACTTGGCTGATCTTGCACTGTTCATGTGGCTGATCATGCACTGATCACGTGGTTGATCATACACTGATCACGTGGCTGATCATGAACTAATCACGAAGCTGATCATGCACTGATCACGTGACTGTGCATGCACTGATAACGTGGCTGATCATACACTGATCACGTGCCAGATCATACACTGATCACGAGACTGCACATGCACTGATCACGTGGCTGATCATGCACTGATCATGAAGCTGATCATACACTGATCACGGGACTGTGCATGCACTGATCATGTGGTTGATCCTGCACTGAGCACCTGGCTGATCATACACTGATAACCATGCTATCATACACTGATCACGTGACTGATCATGCCCTCTTCACGTGCCTGATGATGAACTGATCACGTGGCTGACCATGCACTGATCACGAAGCTGATCATACACTGATCACCTGACTGTGCATGCACTGATCACGTGGCTGAACATGCAATGATCACGTGGGAGATCATGCACTGATCACGTGGCTGATCATCCAAACTTCACTTGCCTGATCATGCACTAATCACGTGGCTGACCATGCACTGATCACGAAGCTGATCACACACTGATCACCTGACTGTGCATGCACTGATCACGTGGCTGAACATGGAATAATCACGTGGCTGACCATGCACTGATCACGAAGTTGGTCATACACTAATCCTTTGACTGTGCATGCACTGATCACGTGGCTGATCGTGCACAGATCACGTGGGAGATCATGCACTTATCACGTGGCTGATCATGCACTCTTCACGTACCTGATCATGCACTGATCACGTAGCTGACCATGCACTGATCACGAAGCTAATCATACACTGATCACGTGTCTGTGCATGCACTGAACCCGTGGCTGAACATGCAATGATTACGTGGCTGATCATGCACTGATCTCGAAGCTGATCATACAATGGACACGTGACTGTGCATGCACTGATCACGTGGCTGATCATACAGTGATCACGTGGCTGATCATGCACTGATTACATGGCTGATCATGCACTGATCACGTACCTATCATGCACTGATAACATGGCTATCAAGCACTGATCACGTGGCTGATCATACACTGATCATGAGGCTGTTCATGCACTCATCATGTGTCTGATTATACACTGATCACATTACTGATAATGCACTGAACACGTGCCTGATCATGCACTGATTACGTGGCTGATCATGCACTGATCACGAAGCTGATCATACACTGATCACGTGACTGTGCATGCACTGATCACGTGGCTGATCATGCTCTGATCACCTGGCTGATCATGCACTGATAACTTTGCTATCATACACTTATCACGTGACTGATCATGCACACTTGAGTGCCTGATCATGCACTGTTCACTTTGGAGATCATGCACTGATCACGAAGCTGATCATACACTGATCACGTGACTGTGCATGCAATGGTCACGTGGCTGAACATGCACTGATCACGTGGGTGATAATTCACTGATGACATGGCTGATCATACACTTATCTCGTGACTGATCATGCACTAATCACGTTGCGGATCATGCACTGATCACGCGGCTGATCATAGACTGATCATGAGGCTGTTCATGCACTCATCACGTGTCTGATCATACACTGATCACGTTACGGATTATGCACTGAACACGTGACTGATCATGCACTGATTACGTGGCTCATAATGCACAGATCACGAAGCTGATCATACACTGATTACGTGACTCTGCATGCACTGATCACTTGGCTGATCTTGCACTGTTCATGTGGCTGACCATGCACTGATCACGTGGTTGAACATACACTGATCATGTGGCTGATCATGAACTACTCACTAAGGTGGTCATACACTGATCACGTGACTGTGCATGCACTGATCACAAGGCTGATCATGCACTGATCACGTGGCTGATCATGCCCTCTTCACGTGCCTGATAATGAACTGATCACGTGGCTGACCATGCACTGATCACGAAGCTGATCATACACTGATCACCTGACTGTGCATGCACTGATCACGTGGCTGAACATGCAATGATCACGTGGGAGAACATGCCCTCATCACGAAGCTGATCATACACTGATCACGTGACTCTGCATGCACTGATCACGTGACTCAACATGCAATGATCACGTGGCTGATCATGCACTGATTACGTGGCTGATCATGCGCTGATCACCTAGCTATCATGCACTGATCACAAGGCTATCATGCACTGATCCCATGGCTCATCATGCACTGATACGTGATTGAACATGCAGGAGTCACGTGGCTATCATGCACTGTTCACGTGGCTGATCATACCCTGATCATGTGACTGATCATGCACTCATCACATGCCTGATCATGCACTGATCACGTGGCTGATCATGCACTGATCACGAAGCTGATCATACACTGGTCACGTGACTGTGCATGCACTGATCACGTGGCTGATCATACAGTGATTACGGGGCTGATCATGCACTGATTACGTTGCTGATCATGCACTGCTCACGTAGCTATCATGCACTGTTCACATGGCTATCATGCACTGATCCCATGGCTCATCATTCACTGATCACGTGACCGATCATGCAGGGGTCACGTGGCTGTCATGCACTGATCACGTGCCAGATCATGCACTGATCACGTGGCTGATCATGCACTGATCATGAAGCTGATCATACACTGATCACGTGGCTATCATGCACTGATCATGTGGTTGATCATGCACTGAAAACGAAGCTGATCATACACGGATCATGGGACCATGCATGCACTGATCACGTGGCTGATCATGCACTGATCACGTGACTGTGGAGGCACTGATCACGTGGCTGATCATGCACTGATCATGAAGCTGATCATACACTGATCACGTGGCTATCATGCACTGATCATGTGGTTGATCATGCACTGAAAACGAAGCTGATCATACACGGATCATGGGACCATGCATGCACTGATCACGTGGCTGATCATGCACTGATCACGTGACTGTGGAGGCACTGATCACGTGGCTGATCATGCACTGATCATGAAGCTGATCATACACTGATCACGTGGCTATCATGCACTGATCATGTGGTTGATCATGCACTGAAAACGAAGCTGATCATACACGGATCATGGGACCATGCATGCACTGATCACGTGGCTGATCATGCACTCTTCACGTGCCTGATCATGCACTGATCACGTGGCTGATCATACACTGATCATTAGGCTTTTCATGCACTCATCACGTGTCTGATCATACACTGATCACATTACTGATAATGCACTGAACACGTGCCTGATAATGCAGTGATCACGTGGCTCATCATGCACTGATCACGAAGCTGATCATACACTGATTACGTTACTGTGCATGCACTGATCACTTGGCTGATCTTGCACTGTTCATGTGGCTGATCATGCACTGATCACGTGGTTGATCATACACTGATCACGTGGCTGATCATGAACTAATCACGAAGCTGATCATGCACTGATCACGTGACTGTGCATGCACTGATAACGTGGCTGATCATACACTGATCACGTGCCAGATCATACACTGATCACGAGACTGCACATGCACTGATCACGTGGCTGATCATGCACTGATCATGAAGCTGATCATACACTGATCACGGGACTGTGCGTGCACTGATCATGTGGTTGATCCTGCACTGAGCACCTGGCTGATCATACACTGATAACCATGCTATCATACACTGATCACGTGACTGATCATGCCCTCTTCACGTGCCTGATGATGAACTGATCACGTGGCTGACCATGCACTGATCACGAAGCTGATCATACACTGATCACCTGACTGTGCATGCACTGATCACGTGGCTGAACATGCAATGATCACGTGGGAGATCATGCACTGATCACGTGGCTGATCATCCAAACTTCACTTGCCTGATCATGCACTAATCACGTGGCTGACCATGCACTGATCACGAAGCTGATCACACACTGATCACCTGACTGTGCATGCACTGATCACGTGGCTGAACATGGAATAATCACGTGGCTGACCATGCACTGATCACGAAGTTGGTCATACACTAATCCTGTGACTGTGCATGCACTGATCACGTGGCTGATCGTGCACAGATCACGTGGGAGATCATGCACTGATCACATGGCTGATCATGCACTCTTCACGTACCTGATCATGCACTGATCACGTAGCTGACCATGCACTGATCACGAAGCTAATCATACACTGATCACGTGTCTGTGCATGCACTGAACCCGTGGCTGAACATGCAATGATTACGTGGCTGATCATGCACTGATCTCGAAGCTGATCATACAATGGACACGTGACTGTGCATGCACTGATCACGTGGCTGATCATACAGTGATCACGTGGCTGATCATGCACTGATTACATGGCTGATCATGCACTGATCACGTACCTATCATGCACTGATAACATGGCTATCAAGCACTGATCACGTGGCTGATCATACACTGATCATGAGGCTGTTCATGCACTCATCATGTGTCTGATTATACACTGATCACATTACTGATAATGCACTGAACACGTGCCTGATCATGCACTGATTACGTGGCTGATCATGCACTGATCACGAAGCTGATCATACACTGATCACGTGACTGTGCATGCACTGATCACGTGGCTGATCATGCTCTGATCACCTGGCTGATCATGCACTGATAACTTTGCTATCATACACTTATCACGTGACTGATCATGCACACTTGAGTGCCTGATCATGCACTGTTCACTTTGGAGATCATGCACTGATCACGAAGCTGATCATACACTGATCACGTGACTGTGCATGCAATGGTCACGTGGCTGAACATGCACTGATCACGTGGGTGATAATTCACTGATGACATGGCTGATCATACACTTATCTCGTGACTGATCATGCACTAATCACGTTGCGGATCATGCACTGATCACGCGGCTGATCATAGACTGATCATGAGGCTGTTCATGCACTCATCACGTGTCTGATCATACACTGATCACGTTACGGATTATGCACTGAACACGTGACTGATCATGCACTGATTACGTGGCTCATAATGCACAGATCACGAAGCTGATCATACACTGATTACGTGACTCTGCATGCACTGATCACTTGGCTGATCTTGCACTGTTCATGTGGCTGACCATGCACTGATCACGTGGCTGATCATGAACTACTCACTAAGGTGGTCTTACACTGATCACGTGACTGTGCATGCACTGATCACAAGGCTGATCATGCACTGATCACGTGGCTGATCATGCCCTCTTCACGTGCCTGATAATGAACTGATCACGTGGCTGACCATGCACTGATCACGAAGCTGATCATACACTGATCACCTGACTGTGCATGCACTGATCACGTGGCTGAACATGCAATGATCACGTGGGAGAACATGCACTCATCACGAAGTTGATCATACACTGGTCACGTGACTGTGCATGCACTGATCACGTGGCTGATCATACAGTGATTACGGGGCTGATCATGCACTGATTACGTTGCTGATCATGCACTGCTCACGTAGCTATCATGGACTGATCACATGTCTATCATGCACTGATCCCATGGCTCATCATTCACTGATCACGTGACGGATCATGCAGGGGTCACGTGGCTGTCATGCACTGATCACGTGGCTGATCATACACTGATCACGTGACTGATTATGCACTGATCACATGCCTGATCAGTAACTGATCACGTTCCTGATCATGCACTTATCACGTGACTGATCATGCACTCATCACCTGCCTGATCGTGCACTGATCACGTGGCTGATCATGCACTGATCTCGAAGCTGATCATACAATGGACACATGACTGTGCATGCACTGATCACGTGGCTGATCATACAGTGATCACGTGGCTGATCATGCACTGATTACATGGCTGATCATGCACTGATCACGTACCTATCATGCACTGATAACATGGCTATCAAGCACTGATCACGTGGCTGATCATACACTGATCATGAGGCTGTTCATGCACTCATCATGTGTCTGATTATACACTGATCACATTACTGATAATGCACTGAACACGTGCCTGATCATGCACTGATTACGTGGCTGATCATGCACTGATCACGAAGCTGATCATACACTGATCACGTGACTGTGCATGCACTGATCACGTGGCTGATCATGCTCTGATCACCTGGCTGATCATGCACTGATAACTTTGCTATCATACACTTATCACGTGACTGATCATGCACACTTGAGTGCCTGATCATGCACTGTTCACTTTGGAGATCATGCACTGATCACGAAGCTGATCATACACTGATCACGTGACTGTGCATGCAATGGTCACGTGGCTGAACATGCACTGATCACGTGGGTGATAATTCACTGATGACATGGCTGATCATACACTTATCTCGTGACTGATCATGCACTAATCACGTTGCGGATCATGCACTGATCACGCGGCTGATCATAGACTGATCATGAGGCTGTTCATGCACTCATCACGTGTCTGATCATACACTGATCACGTTACGGATTATGCACTGAACACGTGACTGATCATGCACTGATTACGTGGCTCATAATGCACAGATCACGAAGCTGATCATACACTGATTACGTGACTCTGCATGCACTGATCACTTGGCTGATCTTGCACTGTTCATGTGGCTGACCATGCACTGATCACGTGGTTGAACATACACTGATCACGTGGCTGATCATGAACTACTCACTAAGGTGGTCATACACTGATCACGTGACTGTGCATGCACTGATCACAAGGCTGATCATGCACTGATCACGTGGCTGATCATGCCCTCTTCACGTGCCTGATAATGAACTGATCACGTGGCTGACCATGCACTGATCACGAAGCTGATCATACACTGATCACCTGACTGTGCATGCACTGATCACGTGGCTGAACATGCAATGATCACGTGGGAGAACATGCACTCATCACGAAGTTGATCATACACTGATCACGTGACTCTGCATGCACTGGTCACGTGACTGAACATGCAATGATCACGTGGCTGATCATGCACTGATTACGTGGCTGATCATGCGCTGATCAGGTAGCTATCATGCACTGATCACAAGGCTATCATGCACTGATCCCATGGCTCATCATGCACTGATACGTGATTGAACATGCAGGAGTCAAGTGGCTATCATGCACTGTTCACGTGGCTGATCATACCCTGATCATGTGACTGATCATGCACTCATCACATGCCTGATCATGCACTGATCACGTGGCTGATCATGCACTGATCACGAAGCTGATCATACACTGGTCACGTGACTGTGCATGCACTGATCACGTGGCTGATCATACAGTGATTACGGGGCTGATCATGCACTGATTACATGGCTGATCATGCACTGATCACGTAGCTATCATGCACTGATCACATGGCTATCATGCACTGATCCCATGGCTCATCATTCACTGATCACGTGACGGATCATGCAGGGGTCACGTGGCTGTCATGCACTGATCACGTGCCAGATCATGCACTGATCACGTGGCTGATCATGCACTGATCATGAAGCTGATCATACACTGATCACGTGGCTATCATGCACTGATCATGTGGTTGATCATGCACTGAAAACGAAGCTGATCATACACGGATCATGGGACCATGCATGCACTGATCACGTGGCTGATCATGCACTGATCACGTGACTGTGGAGGCACTGATCACGTGGCTGATCATGCACTGATCATGAAGCTGATCATACACTGATCACGTGGCTATCATGCACTGATCATGTGGTTGATCATGCACTGAAAACGAAGCTGATCATACACGGATCATGGGACCATGCATGCACTGATCACGTGGCTGATCATGCACTCTTCACGTGCCTGATCATGCACTGATCACGTGGCTGATCATACACTGATCATTAGGCTTTTCATGCACTCCTCACGTGTCTGATCATACACTGATCACATTACTGATAATGCACTGAACACGTGCCTGATAATGCAGTGATCACGTGGCTCATCATGCACTGATCACGAAGCTGATCATACACTGATTACGTTACTGTGCATGCACTGATCACTTGGCTGATCTTGCACTGTTCATGTGGCTGATCATGCACTGATCACGTGGTTGATCATACACTGATCACGTGGCTGATCATGAACTAATCACGAAGCTGATCATGCACTGATCACGTGACTGTGCATGCACTGATAACGTGGCTGATCATACACTGATCACGTGCCAGATCATACACTGATCACGAGACTGCACATGCACTGATCACGTGGCTGATCATGCACTGATCATGAAGCTGATCATACACTGATCACGGGACTGTGCATGCACTGATCATGTGGTTGATCCTGCACTGAGCACCTGGCTGATCATACACTGATAACCATGCTATCATACACTGATCACGTGACTGATCATGCCCTCTTCACGTGCCTGATGATGAACTGATCACGTGGCTGACCATACACTGATCACGAAGCTGATCATACACTGATCACCTGACTGTGCATGCACTGATCACGTGGCTGAACATGCAATGATCACGTGGGAGATCATGCACTGATCACGTGGCTGATCATCCAAACTTCACTTGCCTGATCATGCACTGATCACGTGGCTGACCATGCACTGATCACGAAGCTGATCATACACTGATCACCTGACTGTGCATGCACTGATCACGTGGCTGAACATGGAATAATCACGTGGCTGACCATGCACTGATCACGAAGTTGGTCATACACTAATCCTGTGACTGTGCATGCACTGATCACGTGGCTGATCGTGCACAGATCACGTGGGAGATCATGCACTGATCACGTGGCTGATCATGCACTCTTCACGTACCTGATCATGCACTGATCACGTAGCTGACCATGCACTGATCACGAAGCTAATCATACACTGATCACGTGTCTGTGCATGCACTGAACCCGTGGCTGAACATGCAATGATTACGTGGCTGATCATGCACTGATCTCGAAGCTGATCATACAATGGACACGTGACTGTGCATGCACTGATCACGTGGCTGATCATACAGTGATCACGTGGCTGATCATGCACTGATTACATGGCTGATCATGCACTGATCACGTACCTATCATGCACTGATAACATGGCTATCAAGCACTGATCACGTGGCTGATCATACACTGATCATGAGGCTGTTCATGCACTCATCATGTGTCTGATTATACACTGATCACATTACTGATAATGCACTGAACACGTGCCTGATCATGCACTGATTACGTGGCTGATCATGCACTGATAACTTTGCTATCATACACTTATCACGTGACTGATCATGCACACTTGAGTGCCTGATCATGCACTGTTCAGTTTGGAGATCATGCACTGATCACGAAGCTGATCATACACTGATCACGTGACTGTGCATGCAATGGTCACGTGGCTGAACATGCACTGATCACGTGGGTGATAATTCACTGATGACATGGCTGATCATACACTTATCTCGTGACTGATCATGCACTAATCACGTTGCGGATCATGCACTGATCACGCGGCTGATCATAGACTGATCATGAGGCTGTTCATGCACTCATCACGTGTCTGATCATACACTGATCACGTTACGGATTATGCACTGAACACGTGACTGATCATGCACTGATTACGTGGCTCATAATGCACAGATCACGAAGCTGATCATACACTGATTACGTGACTCTGCATGCACTGATCACTTGGCTGATCTTGCACTGTTCATGTGGCTGACCATGCACTGATCACGTGGTTGAACATACACTGATCACGTGGCTGATCATGAACTACTCACTAAGGTGGTCATACACTGATCACGTGACTGTGCATGCACTGATCACAAGGCTGATCATGCACTGATCACGTGGCTGATCATGCCCTCTTCACGTGCCTGATAATGAACTGATCACGTGGCTGACCATGCACTGATCACGAAGCTGATCATACACTGATCACCTGACTGTGCATGCACTGATCACGTGGCTGAACATGCAATGATCACGTGGGAGAACATGCACTCATCACGAAGTTGATCATACACTGATCACGTGACTCTGCATGCACTGATCACGTGACTGAACATGCAATGATCACGTGGCTGATCATGCACTGATTACGTGGCTGATCATGCGCTGATCAGGTAGCTATCATGCACTGATCACAAGGCTATCATGCACTGATCCCATGGCTCATCATGCACTGATACGTGATTGAACATGCAGGAGTCACGTGGCTATCATGCACTGTTCACGTGGCTGATCATACCCTGATCATGTGACTGATCATGCACTCATCACATGCCTGATCATGCACTGATCACGTGGCTGATCATGCACTGATCACGAAGCTGATCATACACTGGTCACGTGACTGTGCATGCACTGATCACGTGGCTGATCATACAGTGATTACGGGGCTGATCATGCACTGATTACATGGCTGATCATGCACTGATCACGTAGCTATCATGCACTGATCACTTGGCTATCATGCACTGATCCCATGGCTCATCATTCACTGATCACGTGACGGATCATGCAGGGGTCACGTGGCTGTCATGCACTGATCACGTGCCAGATCATGCACTGATCACGTGGCTGATCATGCACTGATCATGAAGCTGATCATACACTGATCACGTGGCTATCATGCACTGATCATGTGGTTGATCATGCACTGAAAACGAAGCTGATCATACACGGATCATGGGACCATGCATGCACTGATCACGTGGCTGATCATGCACTGATCACGTGACTGTGGAGGCACTGATCACGTGGCTGATCATGCACTGATCATGAAGCTGATCATACACTGATCACGTGGCTATCATGCACTGATCATGTGGTTGATCATGCACTGAAAACGAAGCTGATCATACACGGATCATGGGACCATGCATGCACTGATCACGTGGCTGATCATGCACTCTTCACGTGCCTGATCATGCACTGATCACGTGGCTGATCATACACTGATCATTAGGCTTTTCATGCACTCCTCACGTGTCTGATCATACACTGATCACATTACTGATAATGCACTGAACACGTGCCTGATAATGCAGTGATCACGTGGCTCATCATGCACTGATCACGAAGCTGATCATACACTGATTACGTTACTGTGCATGCACTGATCACTTGGCTGATCTTGCACTGTTCATGTGGCTGATCATGCACTGATCACGTGGTTGATCATACACTGATCACGTGGCTGATCATGAACTAATCACGAAGCTGATCATGCACTGATCACGTGACTGTGCATGCACTGATAACGTGGCTGATCATACACTGATCACGTGCCAGATCATACACTGATCACGAGACTGCACATGCACTGATCACGTGGCTGATCATGCACTGATCATGAAGCTGATCATACACTGATCACGGGACTGTGCATGCACTGATCATGTGGTTGATCCTGCACTGAGCACCTGGCTGATCATACACTGATAACCATGCTATCATACACTGATCACGTGACTGATCATGCCCTCTTCACGTGCCTGATGATGAACTGATCACGTGGCTGACCATGCACTGATCACGAAGCTGATCATACACTGATCACCTGACTGTGCATGCACTGATCACGTGGCTGAACATGCAATGATCACGTGGGAGATCATGCACTGATCACGTGGCTGATCATCCAAACTTCACTTGCCTGATCATGCACTGATCACGTGGCTGACCATGCACTGATCACGAAGCTGATCATACACTGATCACCTGACTGTGCATGCACTGATCACGTGGCTGAACATGGAATAATCACGTGGCTGACCATGCACTGATCACGAAGTTGGTCATACACTAATCCTGTGACTGTGCATGCACTGATCACGTGGCTGAACATGGAATAATCACGTGGCTGACCATGCACTGATCACGAAGTTGGTCATACACTAATCCTGTGACTGTGCATGCACTGATCACGTGGCTGATCGTGCACAGATCACGTGGGAGATCATGCACTGATCACGTGGCTGATCATGCACTCTTCACGTACCTGATCATGCACTGATCACGTAGCTGATCATGCACTGATCACGAAGCTAATCATACACTGATCACGTGTCTGTGCATGCACTGAACCCGTGGCTGAACATGCAATGATTACGTGGCTGATCATGCACTGATCTCGAAGCTGATCATACAATGGACACGTGACTGTGCATGCACTGATCACGTGGCTGATCATACAGTGATCACGTGGCTGATCATGCACTGATTACATGGCTGATCATGCACTGATCACGTAGCTATCATGCACTGATAACATGGCTATCAAGCACTGATCACGTGGCTGATCATACACTGATCATGAGGCTGTTCATGCACTCATCATGTGTCTGATTATACACTGATCACATTACTGATAATGCACTGAACACGTGCCTGATCATGCACTGATTACGTGGCTGATCATGCACTGATCACGAAGCTGATCATACACTGATCACGTGACTGTGCATGCACTGATCACGTGGCTGATCATGCTCTGATCACCTGGCTGATCATGCACTGATAACTTTGCTATCATACACTTATCACGTGACTGATCATGCACACTTGAGTGCCTGATCATGCACTGTTCACTTTGGAGATCATGCACTGATCACGAAGCTGATCATACACTGATCACGTGACTGTGCATGCAATGGTCACGTGGCTGAACATGCACTGATCACGTGGGTGATAATTCACTGATGACATGGCTGATCATACACTTATCTCGTGACTGATCATGCACTAATCACGTTGCGGATCATGCACTGATCACGCGGCTGATCATAGACTGATCATGAGGCTGTTCATGCACTCATCACGTGTCTGATCATACACTGATCACGTTACGGATTATGCACTGAACACGTGACTGATCATGCACTGATTACGTGGCTCATAATGCACAGATCACGAAGCTGATCATACACTGATTACGTGACTCTGCATGCACTGATCACTTGGCTGATCTTGCACTGTTCATGTGGCTGACCATGCACTGATCACGTGGTTGAACATACACTGATCACGTGGCTGATCATGAACTACTCACTAAGGTGGTCATACACTGATCACGTGACTGTGCATGCACTGATCACAAGGCTGATCATGCACTGATCACGTGGCTGATCATGCCCTCTTCACGTGCCTGATAATGAACTGATCACGTGGCTGACCATGCACTGATCACGAAGCTGATCATACACTGATCACCTGACTGTGCATGCACTGATCACGTGGCTGAACATGCAATGATCACGTGGGAGAACATGCACTCATCACGAAGTTGATCATACACTGATCACGTGACTCTGCATGCACTGATCACGTGACTGAACATGCAATGATCACGTGGCTGATCATGCACTGATTACGTGGCTGATCATGCGCTGATCAGGTAGCTATCATGCACTGATCACAAGGCTATCATGCACTGATCCCATGGCTCATCATGCACTGATACGTGATTGAACATGCAGGAGTCACGTGGCTATCATGCACTGTTCACGTGGCTGATCATACCCTGATCATGTGACTGATCATGCACTCATCACATGCCTGATCATGCACTGATCACGTGGCTGATCATGCACTGATCACGAAGCTGATCATACACTGGTCACGTGACTGTGCATGCACTGATCACGTGGCTGATCATACAGTGATTACGGGGCTGATCATGCACTGATTACATGGCTGATCATGCACTGATCACGTAGCTATCATGCACTGATCACATGGCTATCATGCACTGATCCCATGGCTCATCATTCACTGATCACGTGACGGATCATGCAGGGGTCACGTGGCTGTCATGCACTGATCACGTGCCAGATCATGCACTGATCACGTGGCTGATCATGCACTGATCATGAAGCTGATCATACACTGATCACGTGGCTATCATGCACTGATCATGTGGTTGATCATGCACTGAAAACGAAGCTGATCATACACGGATCATGGGACCATGCATGCACTGATCACGTGGCTGATCATGCACTGATCACGTGACTGTGGAGGCACTGATCACGTGGCTGATCATGCACTGATCATGAAGCTGATCATACACTGATCACGTGGCTATCATGCACTGATCATGTGGTTGATCATGCACTGAAAACGAAGCTGATCATACACGGATCATGGGACCATGCATGCACTGATCACGTGGCTGATCATGCACTCTTCACGTGCCTGATCATGCACTGATCACGTGGCTGATCATACACTGATCATTAGGCTTTTCATGCACTCCTCACGTGTCTGATCATACACTGATCACATTACTGATAATGCACTGAACACGTGCCTGATAATGCAGTGATCACGTGGCTCATCATGCACTGATCACGAAGCTGATCATACACTGATTACGTTACTGTGCATGCACTGATCACTTGGCTGATCTTGCACTGTTCATGTGGCTGATCATGCACTGATCACGTGGTTGATCATACACTGATCACGTGGCTGATCATGAACTAATCACGAAGCTGATCATGCACTGATCACGTGACTGTGCATGCACTGATAACGTGGCTGATCATACACTGATCACGTGCCAGATCATACACTGATCACGAGACTGCACATGCACTGATCACGTGGCTGATCATGCACTGATCATGAAGCTGATCATACACTGATCACGGGACTGTGCATGCACTGATCATGTGGTTGATCCTGCACTGAGCACCTGGCTGATCATACACTGATAACCATGCTATCATACACTGATCACGTGACTGATCATGCCCTCTTCACGTGCCTGATGATGAACTGATCACGTGGCTGACCATGCACTGATCACGAAGCTGATCATACACTGATCACCTGACTGTGCATGCACTGATCACGTGGCTGAACATGCAATGATCACGTGGGAGATCATGCACTGATCACGTGGCTGATCATCCAAACTTCACTTGCCTGATCATGCACTGATCACGTGGCTGACCATGCACTGATCACGAAGCTGATCATACACTGATCACCTGACTGTGCATGCACTGATCACGTGGCTGAACATGGAATAATCACGTGGCTGACCATGCACTGATCACGAAGTTGGTCATACACTAATCCTGTGACTGTGCATGCACTGATCACGTGGCTGATCGTGCACAGATCACGTGGGAGATCATGCACTGATCACGTGGCTGATCATGCACTCTTCACGTACCTGATCATGCACTGATCACGTAGCTGACCATGCACTGATCACGAAGCTAATCATACACTGATCACGTGTCTGTGAATGCACTGAACCCGTGGCTGAACATGCAATGATTACGTGGCTGATCATGCACTGATCTCGAAGCTGATCATACAATGGACACGTGACTGTGCATGCACTGATCACGTGGCTGATCATACAGTGATCACGTGGCTGATCATGCACTGATTACATGGCTGATCATGCACTGATCACGTAGCTATCATGCACTGATAACATGGCTATCAAGCACTGATCACGTGGCTGATCATACACTGATCATGAGGCTGTTCATGCACTCATCATGTGTCTGATTATACACTGATCACATTACTGATAATGCACTGAACACGTGCCTGATCATGCACTGATTACGTGGCTGATCATGCACTGATCACGAAGCTGATCATACACTGATCACGTGACTGTGCATGCACTGATCACGTGGCTGATCATGCTCTGATCACCTGGCTGATCATGCACTGATAACTTTGCTATCATACACTTATCACGTGACTGATCATGCACACTTGAGTGCCTGATCATGCACTGTTCACTTTGGAGATCATGCACTGATCACGAAGCTGATCATACACTGATCACGTGACTGTGCATGCAATGGTCACGTGGCTGAACATGCACTGATCACGTGGGTGATAATTCACTGATGACATGGCTGATCATACACTTATCTCGTGACTGATCATGCACTAATCACGTTGCGGATCATGCACTGATCACGCGGCTGATCATAGACTGATCATGAGGCTGTTCATGCACTCATCACGTGTCTGATCATACACTGATCACGTTACGGATTATGCACTGAACACGTGACTGATCATGCACTGATTACGTGGCTCATAATGCACAGATCACGAAGCTGATCATACACTGATTACGTGACTCTGCATGCACTGATCACTTGGCTGATCTTGCACTGTTCATGTGGCTGACCATGCACTGATCACGTGGTTGAACATACACTGATCACGTGGCTGATCATGAACTACTCACTAAGGTGGTCATACACTGATCACGTGACTGTGCATGCACTGATCACAAGGCTGATCATGCACTGATCACGTGGCTGATCATGCCCTCTTCACGTGCCTGATAATGAACTGATCACGTGGCTGACCATGCACTGATCACGAAGCTGATCATACACTGATCACCTGACTGTGCATGCACTGATCACGTGGCTGAACATGCAATGATCACGTGGGAGAACATGCACTCATCACGAAGTTGATCATTCACTGGTCACGTGACTGTGCATGCACTGATCACGTGGCTGATCATACAGTGATTACGGGGCTGATCATGCACTGATTACATGGCTGATCATGCACTGATCACGTAGCTATCATGCACTGATCCCATGGCTCATCATTCACTGATCACGTGACGGATCATGCAGGGGTCACGTGGCTGATCATGCACTGATCATGAAGCTGATCATACACTGATCACGTGGCTATCATGCACTGATCATGTGGTTGATCATGCACTGAAAACGAAGCTGATCATACACGGATCATGGGACCATGCATGCACTGATCACGTGGCTGATCATGCACTCTTCACGTGCCTGATCATGCACTGATCACGTGGCTCATCATACACTGATCATTAGGCTTTTCATGCACTCCTCACGTGTCTGATCATACACTGATCACATTACTGATAATGCACTGAACACGTGGCTGATCATGCACTGATTACGTGGCTGATCATGCACTGATCACGAAGCTGATCATACACTGATCACGTGACTGTGCATGCACTGATCACGTGGCTGATCATGCTCTGATCACCTGGCTGATCATGCACTGATAACTTTGCTATCATACACTTATCACGTGACTGATCATGCACACTTGAGTGCCTGATCATGCACTGTTCACTTTGGAGATCATGCACTGATCACGAAGCTGATCATACACTGATCACGTGACTGTGCATGCAATGGTCACGTGGCTGAACATGCACTGATCACGTGGGTGATAATTCACTGATGACATGGCTGATCATACACTTATCTCGTGACTGATCATGCACTAATCACGTTGCGGATCATGCACTGATCACGCGGCTGATCATAGACTGATCATGAGGCTGTTCATGCACTCATCACGTGTCTGATCATACACTGATCACGTTACGGATTATGCACTGAACACGTGACTGATCATGCACTGATTATGTGGCTCATAATGCACAGATCACGAAGCTGATCATACATTGATTACATGACTCTGCATGCACTGATCACTTGGCTGATCTTGCACTGTTCATGTGGCTGACCATGCACTGATCACGTGGTTGAACATACACTGATCACGTGGCTGATCATGAACTACTCACTAAGGTGGTCATACACTGATCACGTGACTGTGCATGCACTGATCACAAGGCTGATCATGCACTGATCACGTGGCTGATCATGCCCTCTTCACGTGCCTGATAATGAACTGATCACGTGGCTGACCATGCACTGATCACGAAGCTGATCATACACTGATCACCTGACTGTGCATGCACTGATCACGTGGATGAACATGCAATGATCACGTGGGAGAACATGCACTCATCACGAAGTTGATCATACACTGATCACGTGACTCTGCATGCACTAATCACGTGACTGAACATGCAATGATCACGTGGCTGATCATGCGCTGATCAGGTAGCTATCATGCACTGATCACAAGGCTATCATGCACTGATCCCATGGCTCATCATGCACTGATACGTGATTGAACATGCAGGAGTCACGTGGCTATCATGCACTGTTCACGGGGCTGATCATACCCTGATCATGTGACTGATCATGCACTCATCACATGCCTGATCATGCACTGATCACGTGGCTGATCATGCACTGATCACGAAGCTCATCATACACTGGTCACGTGACTGTGCATGCACTGATCACGTGGCTGATCATACAGTGATTACGGGGCTGATCATGCACTCATCACATGCCTGATCATGCACTGATCACGTGGCTGATCATGCACTGATCACGAAGCTGATCATACACTGGTCACGTGACTGTGCATGCACTGATCACGTGGCTGATCATACAGTGATTACGGGGCTGATCATGCACTGATTACATGGCTGATCATGCACTGATCACGTAGCTATCATGCACTGATCACATGGCTATCATGCACTGATCCCATGGCTCATCATGCACTGATCACGTGACGGATCATGCAGGGGTCACGTGGCTGTCATGCACTGATCACGTGCCAGATCATGCACTGATCACGTGGCTGATCATGCACTGATCATGAAGCTGATCATACACTGATCACGTGGCTATCATGCACTGATCATGTGGTTGATCATGCACTGAAAACGAAGCTGATCATACACGGATCATGGGACCATGCATGCACTGATCACGTGGCTGATCATGCACTGATCACGTGACTGTGGAGGCACTGATCACGTGGCTGATCATGCACTGATCATGAAGCTGATCATACACTGATCACGTGGCTATCATGCACTGATCATGTGGTTGATCATGCACTGAAAACGAAGCTGATCATACACGGATCATGGGACCATGCATACACTGATCACGTGGCTGATCATGCACTCTTCACGTGCCTGATCATGCACTGATCACGTGGCTGATCATACACTGATCATTAGGCTTTTCATGCACTCCTCACGTGTCTGATCATACACTGATCACATTACTGATAATGCACTGAACACGTGCCTGATAATGCAGTGATCACGTGGCTCATCATGCACTGATCACGAAGCTGATCATACACTGATTACGTTACTGTGCATGCACTGATCACTTGGCTGATCTTGCACTGTTCATGTGGCTGATCATGCACTGATCACGTGGTTGATCATACACTGATCACGTGGCTGATCATGAACTAATCACGAAGCTGATCATGCACTGATCACGTGACTGTGCATGCACTGATAACGTGGCTGATCATACACTGATCACGTGCCAGATCATACACTGATCACGAGACTGCACATGCACTGATCACGTGGCTGATCATGCACTGATCATGAAGCTGATCATACACTGATCACGGGACTGTGCGTGCACTGATCATGTGGTTGATCCTGCACTGAGCACCTGGCTGATCATACACTGATAACCATGCTATCATACACTGATCACGTGACTGATCATGCCCTCTTCACGTGCCTGATGATGAACTGATCACGTGGCTGACCATGCACTGATCACGAAGCTGATCATACACTGATCACCTGACTGTGCATGCACTGATCACGTGGCTGAACATGCAATGATCACGTGGGAGATCATGCACTGATCACGTGGCTGATCATCCAAACTTCACTTGCCTGATCATGCACTAATCACGTGGCTGACCATGCACTGATCACGAAGCTGATCACACACTGATCACCTGACTGTGCATGCACTGATCACGTGGCTGAACATGGAATAATCACGTGGCTGACCATGCACTGATCACGAAGTTGGTCATACACTAATCCTGTGACTGTGCATGCACTGATCACGTGGCTGATCGTGCACAGATCACGTGGGAGATCATGCACTGATCACGTGGCTGATCATGCACTCTTCACGTACCTGATCATGCACTGATCACGTAGCTGACCATGCACTGATCACGAAGCTAATCATACACTGATCACGTGTCTGTGCATGCACTGAACCCGTGGCTGAACATGCAATGATTACGTGGCTGATCATGCACTGATCTCGAAGCTGATCATACAATGGACACGTGACTGTGCATGCACTGATCACGTGGCTGATCATACAGTGATCACGTGGCTGATCATGCACTGATTACATGGCTGATCATGCACTGATCACGTACCTATCATGCACTGATAACATGGCTATCAAGCACTGATCACGTGGCTGATCATACACTGATCATGAGGCTGTTCATGCACTCATCATGTGTCTGATTATACACTGATCACATTACTGATAATGCACTGAACACGTGCCTGATCATGCACTGATTACGTGGCTGATCATGCACGGATCACGAAGCTGATCATACACTGATCACGTGACTGTGCATGCACTGATCACGTGGCTGATCATGCTCTGATCACCTGGCTGATCATGCACTGATAACTTTGCTATCATACACTTATCACGTGACTGATCATGCACACTTGAGTGCCTGATCATGCACTGTTCACTTTGGAGATCATGCACTGATCACGAAGCTGATCATACACTGATCACGTGACTGTGCATGCAATGGTCACGTGGCTGAACATGCACTGATCACGTGGGTGATAATTCACTGATGACATGGCTGATCATACACTTATCTCGTGACTGATCATGCACTAATCACGTTGCGGATCATGCACTGATCACGCGGCTGATCATAGACTGATCATGAGGCTGTTCATGCACTCATCACGTGTCTGATCATACACTGATCACGTTACGGATTATGCACTGAACACGTGACTGATCATGCACTGATTACGTGGCTCATAATGCACAGATCACGAAGCTGATCATACACTGATTACGTGACTCTGCATGCACTGATCACTTGGCTGATCTTGCACTGTTCATGTGGCTGACCATGCACTGATCACGTGGTTGAACATACACTGATCACGTGGCTGATCATGAACTACTCACTAAGGTGGTCTTACACTGATCACGTGACTGTGCATGCACTGATCACAAGGCTGATCATGCACTGATCACGTGGCTGATCATGCCCTCTTCACGTGCCTGATAATGAACTGATCACGTGGCTGACCATGCACTGATCACGAAGCTGATCATACACTGATCACCTGACTGTGCATGCACTGATCACGTGGCTGAACATGCAATGATCACGTGGGAGAACATGCACTCATCACGAAGTTGATCATACACTGGTCACGTGACTGTGCATGCACTGATCACGTGGCTGATCATACAGTGATTACGGGGCTGATCATGCACTGATTACGTTGCTGATCATGCACTGCTCACGTAGCTATCATGGACTGATCACATGTCTATCATGCACTGATCCCATGGCTCATCATTCACTGATCACGTGACGGATCATGCAGGGGTCACGTGGCTGTCATGCACTGATCACGTGGCTGATCATACACTGATCACGTGACTGATTATGCACTGATCACATGCCTGATCAGTAACTGATCACGTTCCTGATCATGCACTTATCACGTGACTGATCATGCACTCATCACCTGCCTGATCGTGCACTGATCACGTGGCTGATCATGCACTGATCTCGAAGCTGATCATACAATGGACACATGACTGTGCATGCACTGATCACGTGGCTGATCATACAGTGATCACGTGGCTGATCATGCACTGATTACATGGCTGATCATGCACTGATCACGTACCTATCATGCACTGATAACATGGCTATCAAGCACTGATCACGTGGCTGATCATACACTGATCATGAGGCTGTTCATGCACTCATCATGTGTCTGATTATACACTGATCACATTACTGATAATGCACTGAACACGTGCCTGATCATGCACTGATTACGTGGCTGATCATGCACTGATCACGAAGCTGATCATACACTGATCACGTGACTGTGCATGCACTGATCACGTGGCTGATCATGCTCTGATCACCTGGCTGATCATGCACTGATAACTTTGCTATCATACACTTATCACGTGACTGATCATGCACACTTGAGTGCCTGATCATGCACTGTTCACTTTGGAGATCATGCACTGATCACGAAGCTGATCATACACTGATCACGTGACTGTGCATGCAATGGTCACGTGGCTGAACATGCACTGATCACGTGGGTGATAATTCACTGATGACATGGCTGATCATACACTTATCTCGTGACTGATCATGCACTAATCACGTTGCGGATCATGCACTGATCACGCGGCTGATCATAGACTGATCATGAGGCTGTTCATGCACTCATCACGTGTCTGATCATACACTGATCACGTTACGGATTATGCACTGAACACGTGACTGATCATGCACTGATTACGTGGCTCATAATGCACAGATCACGAAGCTGATCATACACTGATTACATGACTCTGCATGCACTGATCACTTGGCTGATCTTGCACTGTTCATGTGGCTGACCATGCACTGATCACGTGGTTGAACATACACTGATCACGTGGCTGATCATGAACTACTCACTAAGGTGGTCATACACTGATCACGTGACTGTGCATGCACTGATCACAAGGCTGATCATGCACTGATCACGTGGCTGATCATGCCCTCTTCACGTGCCTGATAATGAACTGATCACGTGGCTGACCATGCACTGATCACGAAGCTGATCATACACTGATCACCTGACTGTGCATGCACTGATCACGTGGCTGAACATGCAATGATCACGTGGGAGAACATGCACTCATCACGAAGTTGATCATACACTGATCACGTGACTCTGCATGCACTGGTCACGTGACTGAACATGCAATGATCACGTGGCTGATCATGCACTGATTACGTGGCTGATCATGCGCTGATCAGGTAGCTATCATGCACTGATCACAAGGCTATCATGCACTGATCCCATGGCTCATCATGCACTGATACGTGATTGAACATGCAGGAGTCAAGTGGCTATCATGCACTGTTCACGTGGCTGATCATACCCTGATCATGTGACTGATCATGCACTCATCACATGCCTGATCATGCACTGATCACGTGGCTGATCATGCACTGATCACGAAGCTGATCATACACTGGTCACGTGACTGTGCATGCACTGATCACGTGGCTGATCATACAGTGATTACGGGGCTGATCATGCACTGATTACATGGCTGATCATGCACTGATCACGTAGCTATCATGCACTGATCACATGGCTATCATGCACTGATCCCATGGCTCATCATTCACTGATCACGTGACGGATCATGCAGGGGTCACGTGGCTGTCATGCACTGATCACGTGCCAGATCATGCACTGATCACGTGGCTGATCATGCACTGATCATGAAGCTGATCATACACTGATCACGTGGCTATCATGCACTGATCATGTGGTTGATCATGCACTGAAAACGAAGCTGATCATACACGGATCATGGGACCATGCATGCACTGATCACGTGGCTGATCATGCACTGATCACGTGACTGTGGAGGCACTGATCACGTGGCTGATCATGCACTGATCATGAAGCTGATCATACACTGATCACGTGGCTATCATGCACTGATCATGTGGTTGATCATGCACTGAAAACGAAGCTGATCATACACGGATCATGGGACCATGCATGCACTGATCACGTGGCTGATCATGCACTCTTCACGTGCCTGATCATGCACTGATCACGTGGCTGATCATACACTGATCATTAGGCTTTTCATGCACTCCTCACGTGTCTGATCATACACTGATCACATTACTGATAATGCACTGAACACGTGCCTGATAATGCAGTGATCACGTGGCTCATCATGCACTGATCACGAAGCTGATCATACACTGATTACGTTACTGTGCATGCACTGATCACTTGGCTGATCTTGCACTGTTCATGTGGCTGATCATGCACTGATCACGTGGTTGATCATACACTGATCACGTGGCTGATCATGAACTAATCACGAAGCTGATCATGCACTGATCACGTGACTGTGCATGCACTGATAACGTGGCTGATCATACACTGATCACGTGCCAGATCATACACTGATCACGAGATTGCACATGCACTGATCACGTGGCTGATCATGCACTGATCATGAAGCTGATCATACACTGATCACGGGACTGTGCATGCACTGATCATGTGGTTGATCCTGCACTGAGCACCTGGCTGATCATACACTGATAACCATGCTATCATACACTGATCACGTGACTGATCATGCCCTCTTCACGTGCCTGATGATGAACTGATCACGTGGCTGACCATGCACTGATCACGAAGCTGATCATACACTGATCACCTGACTGTGCATGCACTGATCACGTGGCTGAACATGCAATGATCACGTGGGAGATCATGCACTGATCACGTGGCTGATCATCCAAACTTCACTTGCCTGATCATGCACTGCTCACGTGGCTGACCATGCACTGATCACGAAGCTGATCATACACTGATCACCTGACTGTGCATGCACTGATCACGTGGCTGAACATGGAATAATCACGTGGCTGACCATGCACTGATCACGAAGTTGGTCATACACTAATCCTGTGACTGTGCATGCACTGATCACGTGGCTGATCGTGCACAGATCACGTGGGAGATCATGCACTGATCACGTGGCTGATCATGCACTCTTCACGTACCTGATCATGCACTGATCACGTAGCTGACCATGCACTGATCACGAAGCTAATCATACACTGATCACGTGTCTGTGCATGCACTGAACCCGTGGCTGAACATGCAATGATTACGTGGCTGATCATGCACTGATCTCGAAGCTGATCATACAATGGACATGTGACTGTGCATGCACTGATCACGTGGCTGATCATACAGTGATCACGTGGCTGATCATGCACTGATTACATGGCTGATCATGCACTGATCACGTACCTATCATGCACTGATAACATGGCTATCAAGCACTGATCACGTGGCTGATCATACACTGATCATGAGGCTGTTCATGCACTCATCATGTGTCTGATTATACACTGATCACATTACTGATAATGCACTGAACACGTGCCTGATCATGCACTGATTACGTGGCTGATCATGCACTGATAACTTTGCTATCATACACTTATCACGTGACTGATCATGCACACTTGAGTGCCTGATCATGCACTGTTCAGTTTGGAGATCATGCACTGATCACGAAGCTGATCATACACTGATCACGTGACTGTGCATGCAATGGTCACGTGGCTGAACATGCACTGATCACGTGGGTGATAATTCACTGATGACATGGCTGATCATACACTTATCTCGTGACTGATCATGCACTAATCACGTTGCGGTTCATGCACTGATCACGCGGCTGATCATAGACTGATCATGAGGCTGTTCATGCACTCATCACGTGTCTGATCATACACTGATCACGTTACGGATTATGCACTGAACACGTGACTGATCATGCACTGATTACGTGGCTCATAATGCACAGATCACGAAGCTGATCATACACTGATTACGTGACTCTGCATGCACTGATCACTTGGCTGATCTTGCACTGTTCATGTGGCTGACCATGCACTGATCACGTGGTTGAACATACACTGATCACGTGGCTGATCATGAACTACTCACTAAGGTGGTCATACACTGATCACGTGACTGTGCATGCACTGATCACAAGGCTGATCATGCACTGATCACGTGGCTGATCATGCCCTCTTCACGTGCCTGATAATGAACTGATCACGTGGCTGACCATGCACTGATCACGAAGCTGATCATACACTGATCACCTGACTGTGCATGCACTGATCACGTGGCTGAACATGCAATGATCACGTGGGAGAACATGCACTCATCACGAAGTTGATCATACACTGATCACGTGACTCTGCATGCACTGATCACGTGACTGAACATGCAATGATCACGTGGCTGATCATGCACTGATTACGTGGCTGATCATGCGCTGATCAGGTAGCTATCATGCACTGATCACAAGGCTATCATGCACTGATCCCATGGCTCATCATGCACTGATACGTGATTGAACATGCAGGAGTCAAGTGGCTATCATGCACTGTTCACGTGGCTGATCATACCCTGATCATGTGACTGATCATGCACTCATCACATGCCTGATCATGCACTGATCACGTGGCTGATCATGCACTGATCACGAAGCTGATCATACACTGGTCACGTGACTGTGCATGCACTGATCACGTGGCTGATCATACAGTGATTACGGGGCTGATCATGCACTGATTACATGGCTGATCATGCACTGATCACGTAGCTATCATGCACTGATCACTTGGCTATCATGCACTGATCCCATGGCTCATCATTCACTGATCACGTGACGGATCATGCAGGGGTCACGTGGCTGTCATGCACTGATCACGTGCCAGATCATGCACTGATCACGTGGCTGATCATGCACTGATCATGAAGCTGATCATACACTGATCACGTGGCTATCATGCACTGATCATGTGGTTGATCATGCACTGAAAACGAAGCTGATCATACACGGATCATGGGACCATGCATGCACTGATCACGTGGCTGATCATGCACTGATCACGTGACTGTGGAGGCACTGATCACGTGGCTGATCATGCACTGATCATGAAGCTGATCATACACTGATCACGTGGCTATCATGCACTGATCATGTGGTTGATCATGCACTGAAAACGAAGCTGATCATACACGGATCATGGGACCATGCATGCACTGATCACGTGGCTGATCATGCACTCTTCACGTGCCTGATCATGCACTGATCACGTGGCTGATCATACACTGATCATTAGGCTTTTCATGCACTCCTCACGTGTCTGATCATACACTGATCACATTACTGATAATGCACTGAACACGTGCCTGATAATGCAGTGATCACGTGGCTCATCATGCACTGATCACGAAGCTGATCATACACTGATTACGTTACTGTGCATGCACTGATCACTTGGCTGATCTTGCACTGTTCATGTGGCTGATCATGCACTGATCACGTGGTTGATCATACACTGATCACGTGGCTGATCATGAACTAATCACGAAGCTGATCATGCACTGATCACGTGACTGTGCATGCACTGATAACGTGGCTGATCATACACTGATCACGTGCCAGATCATACACTGATCACGAGACTGCACATGCACTGATCACGTGGCTGATCATGCACTGATCATGAAGCTGATCATACACTGATCACGGGACTGTGCATGCACTGATCATGTGGTTGATCCTGCACTGAGCACCTGGCTGATCATACACTGATAACCATGCTATCATACACTGATCACGTGACTGATCATGCCCTCTTCACGTGCCTGATGATGAACTGATCACGTGGCTGACCATGCACTGATCACGAAGCTGATCATACACTGATCACCTGACTGTGCATGCACTGATCACGTGGCTGAACATGCAATGATCACGTGGGAGATCATGCACTGATCACGTGGCTGATCATCCAAACTTCACTTGCCTGATCATGCACTGATCACGTGGCTGACCATGCACTGATCACGAAGCTGATCATACACTGATCACCTGACTGTGCATGCACTGATCACGTGGCTGAACATGGAATAATCACGTGGCTGACCATGCACTGATCACGAAGTTGGTCATACACTAATCCTGTGACTGTGCATGCACTGATCACGTGGCTGAACATGGAATAATCACGTGGCTGACCATGCACTGATCACGAAGTTGGTCATACACTAATCCTGTGACTGTGCATGCACTGATCACGTGGCTGATCGTGCACAGATCACGTGGCTGATCATGCACTCTTCACGTACCTGATCATGCACTCTTCACGTACCTGATCATGCACTGATCACGTAGCTGATCATGCACTGATCACGAAGCTAATCATACACTGATCACGTGTCTGTGCATGCACTGAACCCGTGGCTGAACATGCAATGATTACGTGGCTGATCATGCACTGATCTCGAAGCTGATCATACAATGGACACGTGACTGTGCATGCACTGATCACGTGGCTGATCATACAGTGATCACGTGGCTGATCATGCACTGATTACATGGCTGATCATGCACTGATCACGTAGCTATCATGCACTGATAACATGGCTATCAAGCACTGATCACGTGGCTGATCATACACTGATCATGAGGCTGTTCATGCACTCATCATGTGTCTGATTATACACTGATCACATTACTGATAATGCACTGAACACGTGCCTGATCATGCACTGATTACGTGGCTGATCATGCACTGATCACGAAGCTGATCATACACTGATCACGTGACTGTGCATGCACTGATCACGTGGCTGATCATGCTCTGATCACCTGGCTGATCATGCACTGATAACTTTGCTATCATACACTTATCACGTGACTGATCATGCACACTTGAGTGCCTGATCATGCACTGTTCACTTTGGAGATCATGCACTGATCACGAAGCTGATCATACACTGATCACGTGACTGTGCATGCAATGGTCACGTGGCTGAACATGCACTGATCACGTGGGTGATAATTCACTGATGACATGGCTGATCATACACTTATCTCGTGACTGATCATGCACTAATCACGTTGCGGATCATGCACTGATCACGCGGCTGATCATAGACTGATCATGAGGCTGTTCATGCACTCATCACGTGTCTGATCATACACTGATCACGTTACGGATTATGCACTGAACACGTGACTGATCATGCACTGATTACGTGGCTCATAATGCACAGATCACGAAGCTGATCATACACTGATTACGTGACTCTGCATGCACTGATCACTTGGCTGATCTTGCACTGTTCATGTGGCTGACCATGCACTGATCACGTGGTTGAACATACACTGATCACGTGGCTGATCATGAACTACTCACTAAGGTGGTCATACACTGATCACGTGACTGTGCATGCACTGATCACAAGGCTGATCATGCACTGATCACGTGGCTGATCATGCCCTCTTCACGTGCCTGATAATGAACTGATCACGTGGCTGACCATGCACTGATCACGAAGCTGATCATACACTGATCACCTGACTGTGCATGCACTGATCACGTGGCTGAACATGCAATGATCACGTGGGAGAACATGCACTCATCACGAAGTTGATCATACACTGATCACGTGACTCTGCATGCACTGATCACGTGACTGAACATGCAATGATCACGTGGCTGATCATGCACTGATTACGTGGCTGATCATGCGCTGATCAGGTAGCTATCATGCACTGATCACAAGGCTATCATGCACTGATCCCATGGCTCATCATGCACTGATACGTGATTGAACATGCAGGAGTCACGTGGCTATCATGCACTGTTCACGTGGCTGATCATACCCTGATCATGTGACTGATCATGCACTCATCACATGCCTGATCATGCACTGATCACGTGGCTGATCATGCACTGATCACGAAGCTGATCATACACTGGTCACGTGACTGTGCATGCACTGATCACGTGGCTGATCATACAGTGATTACGGGGCTGATCATGCACTGATTACATGGCTGATCATGCACTGATCACGTAGCTATCATGCACTGATCACATGGCTATCATGCACTGATCCCATGGCTCATCATTCACTGATCACGTGACGGATCATGCAGGGGTCACGTGGCTGTCATGCACTGATCACGTGCCAGATCATGCACTGATCACGTGGCTGATCATGCACTGATCATGAAGCTGATCATACACTGATCACGTGGCTATCATGCACTGATCATGTGGTTGATCATGCACTGAAAACGAAGCTGATCATACACGGATCATGGGACCATGCATGCACTGATCACGTGGCTGATCATGCACTCTTCACGTGCCTGATCATGCACTGATCACGTGGCTGATCATACACTGATCATTAGGCTTTTCATGCACTCCTCACGTGTCTGATCATACACTGATCACATTACTGATAATGCACTGAACACGTGCCTGATAATGCAGTGATCACGTGGCTCATCATGCACTGATCACGAAGCTGATCATACACTGATTACGTTACTGTGCATGCACTGATCACTTGGCTGATCTTGCACTGTTCATGTGGCTGATCATGCACTGATCACGTGGTTGATCATACACTGATCACGTGGCTGATCATGAACTAATCACGAAGCTGATCATGCACTGATCACGTGACTGTGCATGCACTGATAACGTGGCTGATCATACACTGATCACGTGCCAGATCATACACTGATCACGAGACTGCACATGCACTGATCACGTGGCTGATCATGCACTGATCATGAAGCTGATCATACACTGATCACGGGACTGTGCATGCACTGATCATGTGGTTGATCCTGCACTGAGCACCTGGCTGATCATACACTGATAACCATGCTATCATACACTGATCACGTGACTGATCATGCCCTCTTCACGTGCCTGATGATGAACTGATCACGTGGCTGACCATGCACTGATCACGAAGCTCATCATACACTGATCACCTGACTGTGCATGCACTGATCACGTGGCTGAACATGCAATGATCACGTGGGAGATCATGCACTGATCACGTGGCTGATCATCCAAACTTCACTTGCCTGATCATGCACTGATCACGTGGCTGACCATGCACTGATCACGAAGCTGATCATACACTGATCACCTGACTGTGCATGCACTGATCACGTGGCTGAACATGGAATAATCACGTGGCTGACCATGCACTGATCACGAAGTTGGTCATACACTAATCCTGTGACTGTGCATGCACTGATCACGTGGCTGATCGTGCACAGATCACGTGGGAGATCATGCACTGATCACGTGGCTGATCATGCACTCTTCACGTACCTGATCATGCACTGATCACGTAGCTGACCATGCACTGATCACGAAGCTAATCATACACTGATCACGTGTCTGTGCATGCACTGAACCCGTGGCTGAACATGCAATGATTACGTGGCTGATCATGCACTGATCTCGAAGCTGATCATACAATGGACACGTGACTGTGCATGCACTGATCACGTGGCTGATCATACAGTGATCACGTGGCTGATCATGCACTGATTACATGGCTGATCATGCACTGATCACGTACCTATCATGCACTGATAACATGGCTATCAAGCACTGATCACGTGGCTGATCATACACTGATCATGAGGCTGTTCATGCACTCATCATGTGTCTGATTATACACTGATCACATTACTGATAATGCACTGAACACGTGCCTGATCATGCACTGATTACGTGGCTGATCATGCACTGATCACGAAGCTGATCATACACTGATCACGTGACTGTGCATGCACTGATCACGTGGCTGATCATGCTCTGATCACCTGGCTGATCATGCACTGATAACTTTGCTATCATACACTTATCACGTGACTGATCATGCACACTTGAGTGCCTGATCATGCACTGTTCACTTTGGAGATCATGCACTGATCACGAAGCTGATCATACACTGATCACGTGACTGTGCATGCAATGGTCACGTGGCTGAACATGCACTGATCACGTGGGTGATAATTCACTGATGACATGGCTGATCATACACTTATCTCGTGACTGATCATGCACTAATCACGTTGCGGATCATGCACTGATCACGCGGCTGATCATAGACTGATCATGAGGCTGTTCATGCACTCATCACGTGTCTGATCATACACTGATCACGTTACGGATTATGCACTGAACACGTGACTGATCATGCACTGATTACGTGGCTCATAATGCACAGATCACGAAGCTGATCATACACTGATTACGTGACTCTGCATGCACTGATCACTTGGCTGATCTTGCACTGTTCATGTGGCTGACCATGCACTGATCACGTGGTTGAACATACACTGATCACGTGGCTGATCATGAACTACTCACTAAGGTGGTCATACACTGATCACGTGACTGTGCATGCACTGATCACAAGGCTGATCATGCACTGATCACGTGGCTGATCATGCCCTCTTCACGTGCCTGATAATGAACTGATCACGTGGCTGACCATGCACTGATCACGAAGCTGATCATACACTGATCACCTGACTGTGCATGCACTGATCACGTGGCTGAACATGCAATGATCACGTGGGAGAACATGCACTCATCACGAAGTTGATCATTCACTGGTCACGTGACTGTGCATGCACTGATCACGTGGCTGATCATACAGTGATTACGGGGCTGATCATGCACTGATTACATGGCTGATCATGCACTGATCACGTAGCTATCATGCACTGATCCCATGGCTCATCATTCACTGATCACGTGACGGATCATGCAGGGGTCACGTGGCTGTCATGCACTGATCACGTGCCAGATCATGCACTGATCACGTGGCTGATCATGCACTGATCATGAAGCTGATCATACACTGATCACGTGGCTATCATGCACTGATCATGTGGTTGATCATGCACTGAAAACGAAGCTGATCATACACGGATCATGGGACCATGCATGCACTGATCACGTGGCTGATCATGCACTCTTCACGTGCCTGATCATGCACTGATCACGTGGCTCATCATACACTGATCATTAGGCTTTTCATGCACTCCTCACGTGTCTGATCATACACTGATCACATTACTGATAATGCACTGAACACGTGGCTGATCATGCACTGATTACGTGGCTGATCATGCACTGATCACGAAGCTGATCATACACTGATCACGTGACTGTGCATGCACTGATCACGTGGCTGATCATGCTCTGATCACCTGGCTGATCATGCACTGATAACTTTGCTATCATACACTTATCACGTGACTGATCATGCACACTTGAGTGCCTGATCATGCACTGTTCACTTTGGAGATCATGCACTGATCACGAAGCTGATCATACACTGATCACGTGACTGTGCATGCAATGGTCACGTGGCTGAACATGCACTGATCACGTGGGTGATAATTCACTGATGACATGGCTGATCATACACTTATCTCGTGACTGATCATGCACTAATCACGTTGCGGATCATGCACTGATCACGCGGCTGATCATAGACTGATCATGAGGCTGTTCATGCACTCATCACGTGTCTGATCATACACTGATCACGTTACGGATTATGCACTGAACACGTGACTGATCATGCACTGATTACGTGGCTCATAATGCACAGATCACGAAGCTGATCATACACTGATTACGTGACTCTGCATGCACTGATCACTTGGCTGATCTTGCACTGTTCATGTGGCTGACCATGCACTGATCACGTGGTTGAACATACACTGATCACGTGGCTGATCATGAACTACTCACTAAGGTGGTCATACACTGATCACGTGACTGTGCATGCACTGATCACAAGGCTGATCATGCACTGATCACGTGGCTGATCATGCCCTCTTCACGTGCCTGATAATGAACTGATCACGTGGCTGACCATGCACTGATCACGAAGCTGATCATACACTGATCACCTGACTGTGCATGCACTGATCACGTGGCTGAACATGCAATGATCACGTGGGAGAACATGCACTCATCACGAAGTTGATCATACACTGATCACGTGACTGCATGCACTAATCACGTGACTGAACATGCAATGATCACGTGGCTGATCATGCGCTGATCAGGTAGCTATCATGCACTGATCACAAGGCTATCATGCACTGATCCCATGGCTCATCATGCACTGATACGTGATTGAACATGCAGGAGTCACGTGGCTATCATGCACTGTTCACGGGGCTGATCATACCCTGATCATGTGACGGATCATGCACTCATCACATGCCTGATCATGCACTGATCACGTGGCTGATCATGCACTGATCACGAAGCTCATCATACACTGGTCACGTGACTGTGCATGCACTGATCACGTGGCTGATCATACAGTGATTACGGGGCTGATCATGCACTCATCACATGCCTGATCATGCACTGATCACGTGGCTGATCATGCACTGATCACGAAGCTGATCATACACTGGTCACGTGACTGTGCATGCACTGATCACGTGGCTGATCATACAGTGATTACGGGGCTGATCATGCACTGATTACATGGCTGATCATGCACTGATCACGTAGCTATCATGCACTGATCACATGGCTATCATGCACTGATCCCATGGCTCATCATGCACTGATCACGTGACGGATCATGCAGGGGTCACGTGGCTGTCATGCACTGATCACGTGCCAGATCATGCACTGATCACGTGGCTGATCATGCACTGATCATGAAGCTGATCATACACTGATCACGTGGCTATCATGCACTGATCATGTGGTTGATCATGCACTGAAAACGAAGCTGATCATACACGGATCATGGGACCATGCATGCACTGATCACGTGGCTGATCATGCACTGATCACGTGACTGTGGAGGCACTGATCACGTGGCTGATCATGCACTGATCATGAAGCTGATCATACACTGATCACGTGGCTATCATGCACTGATCATGTGGTTGATCATGCACTGAAAACGAAGCTGATCATACACGGATCATGGGACCATGCATACACTGATCACGTGGCTGATCATGCACTCTTCACGTGCCTGATCATGCACTGATCACGTGGCTGATCATACACTGATCATTAGGCTTTTCATGCACTCCTCACGTGTCTGATCATACACTGATCACATTACTGATAATGCACTGAACACGTGCCTGATAATGCAGTGATCACGTGGCTCATCATGCACTGATCACGAAGCTGATCATACACTGATTACGTTACTGTGCATGCACTGATCACTTGGCTGATCTTGCACTGTTCATGTGGCTGATCATGCACTGATCACGTGGTTGATCATACACTGATCACGTGGCTGATCATGAACTAATCACGAAGCTGATCATGCACTGATCACGTGACTGTGCATGCACTGATAACGTGGCTGATCATACACTGATCACGTGCCAGATCATACACTGATCACGAGACTGCACATGCACTGATCACGTGGCTGATCATGCACTGATCATGAAGCTGATCATACACTGATCACGGGACTGTGCATGCACTGATCATGTGGTTGATCCTGCACTGAGCACCTGGCTGATCATACACTGATAACCATGCTATCATACACTGATCACGTGACTGATCATGCCCTCTTCACGTGCCTGATGATGAACTGATCACGTGGCTGACCATGCACTGATCACGAAGCTGATCATACACTGATCACCTGACTGTGCATGCACTGATCACGTGGCTGAACATGCAATGATCACGTGGGAGATCATGCACTGATCACGTGGCTGATCATCCAAACTTCACTTGCCTGATCATGCACTGATCACGTGGCTGACCATGCACTGATCACGAAGCTGATCATACACTGATCACTTGACTGTGCATGCACTGATCACGTGGCTGAACATGGAATAATCACGTGGCTGACCATGCACTGATCACGAAGTTGGTCATACACTAATCCTGTGACTGTGCATGCACTGATCACGTGGCTGATCGTGCACAGATCACGTGGGAGATCATGCACTGATCACGTGGCTGATCATGCACTCTTCACGTACCTGATCATGCACTGATCACGTAGCTGACCATGCACTGATCACGAAGCTAATCATACACTGATCACGTGTCTGTGCATGCACTGAACCCGTGGCTGAACATGCAATGATTACGTGGCTGATCATGCACTGATCTCGAAGCTGATCATACAATGGACACGTGACTGTGCATGCACTGATCACGTGGCTGATCATACAGTGATCACGTGGCTGATCATGCACTGATTACATGGCTGATCATGCACTGACCACGTACCTATCATGCACTGATAACATGGCTATCAAGCACTGATCACGTGGCTGATCATACACTGATCATGAGGCTGTTCATGCACTCATCATGTGTCTGATTATACACTGATCACATTACTGATAATGCACTGAACACGTGCCTGATCATGCACTGATTACGTGGCTGATCATGCACTGATCACGAAGCTGATCATACACTGATCACGTGACTGTGCATGCACTGATCACGTGGCTGATCATGCTCTGATCACCTGGCTGATCATGCACTGATAACTTTGCTATCATACACTTATCACGTGACTGATCATGCACACTTGAGTGCCTGATCATGCACTGTTCACTTTGGAGATCATGCACTGATCACGAAGCTGATCATACACTGATCACGTGACTGTGCATGCAATGGTCACGTGGCTGAACATGCACTGATCACGTGGGTGATAATTCACTGATGACATGGCTGATCATACACTTATCTCGTGACTGATCATGCACTAATCACGTTGCGGATCATGCACTGATCACGCGGCTGATCATAGACTGATCATGAGGCTGTTCATGCACTCATCACGTGTCTGATCATACACTGATCACGTTACGGATTATGCACTGAACACGTGACTGATCATGCACTGATTACGTGGCTCATAATGCACAGATCACGAAGCTGATCATACACTGATTACGTGACTCTGCATGCACTGATCACTTGGCTGATCTTGCACTGTTCATGTGGCTGACCATGCACTGATCACGTGGTTGAACATACACTGATCACGTGGCTGATCATGAACTACTCACTAAGGTGGTCATACACTGATCACGTGACTGTGCATGCACTGATCACAAGGCTGATCATGCACTGATCACGTGGCTGATCATGCCCTCTTCACGTGCCTGATAATGAACTGATCACGTGGCTGACCATGCACTGATCACGAAGCTGATCATACACTGATCACCTGACTGTGCATGCACTGATCACGTGGCTGAACATGCAATGATCACGTGGGAGAACATGCACTCATCACGAAGTTGATCATACACTGGTCACGTGACTGTGCATGCACTGATCACGTGGCTGATCATACAGTGATTACGGGGCTGATCATGCACTGATTACATGGCTGATCATGCACTGATCACGTAGCTATCATGAACTGATCACATGGCTATCATGCACTGATCCCATGGCTCATCATTCACTGATCACGTGACGGATCATGCAGGGGTCCCGTGGCTGTCATGCACTGATCACGTGCCAGATCATGCACTGATCACGTGGCTGATCATGCACTGATCATGAAGCTGATCATACACTGATCACGTGGCTATCATGCACTGATCATGTGGTTGATCATGCACTGAAAACGAAGCTGATCATACACGGATCATGGGACCATGCATGCACTGATCACGTGGCTGATCATGCACTGATCACGTGACTGTGGAGGCACTGATCACGTGGCTGATCATGCACTGATCATGAAGCTGATCATACACTGATCACGTGGCTATCATGCACTGATCATGTGGTTGATCATGCACTGAAAACGAAGCTGATCATACACGGATCATGGGACCATGCATGCACTGATCACGTGGCTGATCATGCACTCTTCACGTGCCTGATCATGCACTGATCACGTGGCTGATCATACACTGATCATTAGGCTTTTCATGCACTCCTCACGTGTCTGATCATACACTGATCACATTACTGATAATGCACTGAACACGTGCCTGATAATGCAGTGATCACGTGGCTCATCATGCACTGATCATGAAGCTGATCATACACTGGTCACGTGACTGTGCATGCACTGATCACGTGGCTGATCATACAGTGATTACGGGGCTGATCATGCACTGATTACATGGCTGATCATGCACTGATCACGTAGCTATCATGCACTGATCACATGGCTATCATGCACTGATCCCATGGCTCATCATGCACTGATCACGTGACGGATCATGCAGGGGTCACGTGGCTGTCATGCACTGATCACGTGCCAGATCATGCACTGATCACGTGGCTGATCATGCACTGATCATGAAGCTGATCATACACTGATCACGTGGCTATCATGCACTGATCATGTGGTTGATCATGCACTGAAAACGAAGCTGATCATACACGGATCATGGGACCATGCATGCACTGATCACGTGGCTGATCATGCACTGATCACGTGACTGTGGAGGCACTGATCACGTGGCTGATCATGCACTGATCATGAAGCTGATCATACACTGATCACGTGGCTATCATGCACTGATCATGTGGTTGATCATGCACTGAAAACGAAGCTGATCATACACGGATCATGGGACCATGCATGCACTGATCACGTGGCTGATCATGCACTCTTCACGTGCCTGATCATGCACTGATCACGTGGCTGATCATACACTGATCATTAGGCTTTTCATGCACTCCTCACGTGTCTGATCATACACTGATCACATTACTGATAATGCACTGAACACGTGCCTGATAATGCAGTGATCACGTGGCTCATCATGCACTGATCACGAAGCTGATCATACACTGATTACGTTACTGTGCATGCACTGATCACTTGGCTGATCTTGCACTGTTCATGTGGCTGATCATGCACTGATCACGTGGTTGATCATACACTGATCACGTGGCTGATCATGAACTAATCACGAAGCTGATCATGCACTGATCACGTGACTGTGCATGCACTGATAACGTGGCTGATCATACACTGATCACGTGCCAGATCATACACTGATCACGAGACTGCACATGCACTGATCACGTGGCTGATCATGCACTGATCATGAAGCTGATCATACACTGATCACGGGACTGTGCATGCACTGATCATGTGGTTGATCCTGCACTGAGCACCTGGCTGATCATACACTGATAACCATGCTATCATACACTGATCACGTGACTGATCATGCCCTCTTCACGTGCCTGATGATGAACTGATCACGTGGCTGACCATGCACTGATCACGAAGCTCATCATACACTGATCACCTGACTGTGCATGCACTGATCACGTGGCTGAACATGCAATGATCACGTGGGAGATCATGCACTGATCACGTGGCTGATCATCCAAACTTCACTTGCCTGATCATGCACTGATCACGTGGCTGACCATGCACTGATCACGAAGCTGATCATACACTGATCACCTGACTGTGCATGCACTGATCACGTGGCTGAACATGGAATAATCACGTGGCTGACCATGCACTGATCACGAAGTTGGTCATACACTAATCCTGTGACTGTGCATGCACTGATCACGTGGCTGATCGTGCACAGATCACGTGGGAGATCATGCACTGATCACGTGGCTGATCATGCACTCTTCACGTACCTGATCATGCACTGATCACGTAGCTGACCATGCACTGATCACGAAGCTAATCATACACTGATCACGTGTCTGTGCATGCACTGAACCCGTGGCTGAACATGCAATGATTACGTGGCTGATCATGCACTGATCTCGAAGCTGATCATACAATGGACACGTGACTGTGCATGCACTGATCACGTGGCTGATCATACAGTGATCACGTGGCTGATCATGCACTGATTACATGGCTGATCATGCACTGATCACGTACCTATCATGCACTGATAACATGGCTATCAAGCACTGATCACGTGGCTGATCATACACTGATCATGAGGCTGTTCATGCACTCATCATGTGTCTGATTATACACTGATCACATTACTGATAATGCACTGAACACGTGCCTGATCATGCACTGATTACGTGGCTGATCATGCACTGATCACGAAGCTGATCATACACTGATCACGTGACTGTGCATGCACTGATCACGTGGCTGATCATGCTCTGATCACCTGGCTGATCATGCACTGATAACTTTGCTATCATACACTTATCACGTGACTGATCATGCACACTTGAGTGCCTGATCATGCACTGTTCACTTTGGAGATCATGCACTGATCACGAAGCTGATCATACACTGATCAGGTGACTGTGCATGCAATGGTCACGTGGCTGAACATGCACTGATCACGTGGGTGATAATTCACTGATGACATGGCTGATCATACACTTATCTCGTGACTGATCATGCACTAATCACGTTGCGGATCATGCACTGATCACGCGGCTGATCATAGACTGATCATGAGGCTGTTCATGCACTCATCACGTGTCTGATCATACACTGATCACGTTACGGATTATGCACTGAACACGTGACTGATCATGCACTGATTACGTGGCTCATAATGCACAGATCACGAAGCTGATCATACACTGATTACGTGACTCTGCATGCACTGATCACTTGGCTGATCTTGCACTGTTCATGTGGCTGACCATGCACTGATCACGTGGTTGAACATACACTGATCACGTGGCTGATCATGAACTACTCACTAAGGTGGTCATACACTGATCACGTGACTGTGCATGCACTGATCACAAGGCTGATCATGCACTGATCACGTGGCTGATCATGCCCTCTTCACGTGCCTGATAATGAACTGATCACGTGGCTGACCATGCACTGATCACGAAGCTGATCATACACTGATCACCTGACTGTGCATGCACTGAACACGTGGCTGAACATGCAATGATCACGTGGGAGAACATGCACTGATCACGAAGTTGATCATACACTGATCACGTGACTCTGCATGCACTGATCACGTGCCTGATCATGCACTGATCACGTGGCTGACCATGCACTGATCACGAAACTGATCATACACTGATCACGTGACTGTGCATGCACTGATCACGTGGCTGAACATGCAATGATCACGTGGCTGATCATGCACTGATCACGAAGTTGATCATACACTGATCACGTGACTCTGCATGCACTGATCACGTGACTGAACATGCAATGATCACGTGGCCGATCATGCACTGATTACGTGGCTGATCATGCGCTGATCACCTAGCTATCATGCACTGATCACAATGCTATCATGCACTGATCCCATGTCTCATCATGCACTGATACGTGATTGATCATTCAGGGGTCACATGGCTATCATGCACTGTTCACGTGGCTGATCATACCCTGATCATGTGACTGATCATGCACTCATCACATGCCTGATCATGCACTGATCACGTGGCTGATCATGCACTGATCACGAAGCTGATCATACACTGGGCACGTGACTGTGCATGCACTGATCACGTGGCTGATCATACAGTGATTACGGGGCTGATCATGCACTGATTACGTTGCTGACCATGCACTGCTCACGTAGCTATCATGCACTGATCACATGGCTATCATGCACTGATGCCATGGCTCATCATTCACTGATCACGTTACGGATCATGCAGGGGTCACGTGGCTGTCATGCACTGATCACGTGGCTGATCATACACTGATCACCTGACTGATTATGCACTGATCACATGCCTGATCAGTAACTGATCACGTTCCTGATCATGCACTTATCACGTGACTGATCATGCACTCATCACCTGCCTGATCGTGCACTGATCACGTGGCTGATCATGCATTGATCACGAAGCTGATCATACACTAGTCACGTGACTGTGCATGCACTGATCACGTGGCTGATCATACAGTGATCACATGGCTGATCATGCACTGATACATGGCTGATAACGCACTGATCACGTAGCTATCATGCACTGATCACATGGCTATCATGCACTGATCCCATGGCTCATCATGCACTGATAACGTGACTGATCATGCAGGGGTCACGTGGCTATCATGCACTGATCATGTGCCAGATCATGCACTGATAACGTGGCTGATCATGCACAGATCATGAACCTGATCATACACTGATCACGTGGATATCATGCACTGATCATGTGGTTGATCATGCACTGAAAACGAAGCTGATCATACATGGATCATGGGACCATGCATGCACTGATCACGTGGCTGATCATGCACTGATCACGTGACTGTGGAGGCACTGATCACGTGGCTGAACATGTACTGATCACGAATCTTATCATACACTGATCACATGACTGTGGATGCACTGATCTCGTGGCTGACCATGCACTGATCACGAAGCTGATCATACACTTATCACGTGTCTGTGCATGCACTGATCCCGTGGCTGAACATGGAATGATCACGTGGCTGATCATGCAATGATCACGAAGCTGACCATACACTGGTCACGTGATTGTGCATGCACTGATCACGTGGCTGATCATACAGTGATCACGTGGCTGATCATTCACTGATTACATGGCTGAACATGCACTGATCACGTAGCTATCATGCACTGAAAACATTGATATCAAGCAATGATCATGTGGCTGATCATACACTGATCATGAGGCTGTTCATGCACTGATCACGTGGCTGATCATGCAATGATCACGAAGCTGATCATACACTAATCCCGTGAGTGTGCATGCACTGATCACATGGCTGATCATGCACTGGTCACGTGGGTGATCATGCACTCTTCACTTGCCAGATCATGCACTGATCACGTGGCTGATCATGCACTGATCACGAAGCTGATCATACACTAATCCCGTGCCTGATCATGCACTGATCACGTGGTTGATCATGCACTGATCACGAAGCTGATCATACACTAATCCCGTGCCTGATCATGCACTGATCACGTGGCCGATCATGCACTGATCACGAAGCTGATCATACACTAATCCTGTGACTGTGCATGCACTGATCACGTGGCTGATCGTGCACTGATCACGTGAAGATCATGCACTGATCACGTGGCTGATCATGCACTCTTCACGTACCTGATCATGCACCGATCACGTAGCTGACCATGCACTGATCACGAAGCTAATCATACACTGATCACGTGTCTGTGCATGCACTGAACCCGTGGCTGAACATGCAATGATTACGTGGCTGATCATGAAATGATCTCGAAGCTGATCATACAATGGACACGTGATTGTGCATGCACTGATCACGTGGCTGATCATACAGTGTTTACGGGGCTGATCATGCACTGATTACGTTGCTGATCATGCACTGCTCACGTAGCTGTAATGCACTGATCACATGGCTATCATGCACTGATCCCATGGCTCATCATTCACTGATCACGTGACGGATCATGCAGGGGTCACGTGGCTGTCATGCACTGATCACGTGCCAGATCATGCACTGATCACGTGGCTGATCATGCACTGATCATGAAGCTGATCATACACTGATCACGTGGCTATCATGCACTGATCATGTGGTTGATCATGCACTGAAAACGAAGCTGATCATACACGGATCATGGGACCATGCATGCACTGATCACGTGGCTGATCATGCACTGATCACGTGACTGATTATGCACTGATCACATGCCTGATCAGTAACTGATCACGTTCCTGATCATGCACTTATCACGTGACTGATCATGCACTCATCACCTGCCTGATCGTGCACTGATCACGTGGCTGATCATGCACTGATCACGAAGCTGATCATACACTAGTCACGTGACTGTGCATGCACTGATCACGTGGCTGATCATACAGTGATCACATGGCTGATCATGCACTGATTACATGGCTGATAACGCACTGATCACGTAGCTATCATGCACTGATCACATGGCTATCATGCACTGATCCCATGGCTCATCATGCACTGATAACGTGACTGATCATGCAGGGGTCACGTGGCTATCATGCACTGATCACGTGCCAGATCATGCACTGATCACGTGGCTGATCATGCACTGATCATGAAGCTGATCATACACTGATCACGTGGCTATCATGCACTGATCATGTGGTTGATCATGCACTGAAAACGAAGCTGATCATACACGGATCATGGGACCATGCATGCACTGATCACGTGGCTGATCATGCACTGATCACGTGACTGTGGAGGCACTGATCACGTGGCTGAACATGTACTGATCACGAATCTTATCATACACTGATCACATGACTGTGGATGCACTGATCACGTGGCTGAACATGCACTGATCACGAAGCTGATCATACACTGATCACGTGTCTGTGCATGCACTGATCCCGTGGCTGATCATGCAATGATCACGAAGCTGACCATACACTGGTCACGTGATTGTGCATGCACTGATCACGTGGCTGATCATACAGTGATCACGTGGCTGATCATTCACTGATTACATGGCTGAACATGCACTGATCACGTAGCTATCATGCACTGAAAACATTGATATCAAGCAATGATCATGTGGCTGATCATACACTGATCATGAGGCTGTTCATGCACTGATCACGTGGCTGATCATGCAATGATCACGAAGCTGATCATACACTAATCCCGTGAGTGTGCATGCACTGATCACATGGCTGATCATGCACTGGTCACGTGGGTGATCATGCACTCTTCACTTGCCAGATCATGCACTGATCACGTGGCTGATCATGCACTGATCACGAAGCTGATCATACACTAATCCCGTGCCTGATCATGCACTGATCACGTGGTTGATCATGCACTGATCACGAAGCTGATCATACACTAATCCCGTGCCTGATCATGCACTGATCACGTGGCCGATCATGCACTGATCACGAAGCTGATCATACACTAATCCTGTGACTGTGCATGCACTGATCACGTGGCTGATCGTGCACTGATCACGTGAAGATCATGCACTGATCACGTGGCTGATCATGCACTCTTCACGTACCTGATCATGCACCGATCACGTAGCTGACCATGCACTGATCACGAAGCTAATCATACACTGATCACGTGTCTGTGCATGCACTGAACCCGTGGCTGAACATGCAATGATTACGTGGCTGATCATGCACTGATCTCGAAGCTGATCATACAATGGACACGTGACTGTGCATGCACTGATCACGTGGCTGATCATACAGTGTTTACGGGGCTGATCATGCACTGATTACGTTGCTGATCATGCACTGCTCACGTAGCTGTCATGCACTGATCACATGGCTATCATGCACTGATCCCACGGCTCATCATTCACTGATCACGTGACGGATCATGCAGGGGTCACGTGGCTGTCATGCACTGATCACGTGCCAGATCATGCACTGATCACGTGGCTGATCATGCACTGATCATGAAGCTGATCATACACTGATCACGTGGCTATCATGCACTGATCATGTGGTTGATCATGCACTGAAAACGAAGCTGATCATACACGGATCATGGGACCATGCATGCACTGATCACGTGGCTGATCATGCACTGATCACGTGACTGTGGAGGCACTGATCACGTGGCTGATCATGCACTGATCATGAAGCTGATCATACACTGATCACGTGGCTATCATGCACTGATCATGTGGTTGATCATGCACTGAAAACGAAGCTGATCATACACGGATCATGGGACCATGCATGCACTGATCACGTGGCTGATCATGCACTCTTCACGTGCCTGATCATGCACTGATCACGTGGCTGATCATACACTGATCATTAGGCTTTTCATGCACTCATCACGTGTCTGATCATACACTGATCACATTACTGATAATGCACTGAACACGTGCCTGATAATGCAGTGATCACGTGGCTCATCATGCACTGATCACGAAGCTGATCATACACTGATTACGTTACTGTGCATGCACTGATCACTTGGCTGATCTTGCACTGTTCATGTGGCTGATCATGCACTGATCACGTGGTTGATCATACACTGATCACGTGGCTGATCATGAACTAATCACGAAGCTGATCATGCACTGATCACGTGACTGTGCATGCACTGATAACGTGGCTGATCATACACTGATCACGTGCCAGATCATACACTGATCACGAGACTGCACATGCACTGATCACGTGGCTGATCATGCACTGATCATGAAGCTGATCATACACTGATCACGGGACTGTGCATGCACTGATCATGTGGTTGATCCTGCACTGAGCACCTGGCTGATCATACACTGATAACCATGCTATCATACACTGATCACGTGACTGATCATGCCCTCTTCACGTGCCTGATGATGAACTGATCACGTGGCTGACCATGCACTGATCACGAAGCTCATCATACACTGATCACCTGACTGTGCATGCACTGATCACGTGGCTGAACATGCAATGATCACGTGGGAGATCATGCACTGATCACGTGGCTGATCATCCAAACTTCACTTGCCTGATCATGCACTGATCACGTGGCTGACCATGCACTGATCACGAAGCTGATCATACACTGATCACCTGATTGTGCATGCACTGATCACGTGGCTGAACATGGAATAATCACGTGGCTGATCATGCACTGATCACGAAGTTGGCCATACACTGATCACGTGACTGTGCAGGCACTGATCACGTGGCTGATCATGCACTGATTACGTGGCTGATCATGCGCTGATCACCTAGCTATCATGCACTGATCACAAGGCTATCATGCACTGATCCCATGGCTCATCATGCACTGATACTTGATTGAACATGCAGGAGTCACGTGGCTATCATGCACTGTTCACGTGGCTGATCATACCCTGATCATGTGACTGATCATGCACTCATCACATGCCTGATCATGCACTGATCACGTGGCTGATCATGCACTGATCACGAAGCTGATCATACACTGGTCACGTGACTGTGCATGCACTGATCACGTGGCTGATCATACAGTGATTACGGGGCTGATCATGCACTGATTACGTTGCTGATCATGCACTGCTCACGTAGCTATCATGCACTGATCCCATGGCTCATCATTCACTGATCACGTGACGGTTCATGCAGGGGTCACGTGGCTGTCATGCACTGATCACGTGCCAGATCATGCACTGATCACGTGGCTGATCATGCACTGATCATGAAGCTGATCATACACTGATCACGTGGCTATCATGCACTGATCATGTGGTTGATCATGCACTGAAAACAAAGCTTATCATACACGGATCATGGGACCATGCATGCACTGATCACGTGGCTGATCATGCACTGATCACGTCACTGTGGAGGCACTGATCACGTGGCTGATCATGCACTGATCATGAAGCTGATCATACACTGATCACGTGGCTATCATGCACTGATCATGTGGTTGATCATGCACTGAAAACGAAGCTGATCATACACGGATCATGGGACCATGCATGCACTGATCACGTGGCTGATCATACACTCTTCACGTGCCTGATCATGCACTGATCACGTGGCTGATCATACACTGATCATTAGGCTTTTCATGCACTCCTCACGTGTCTGATCATACACTGATCACATTACTGATAATGCACTGAACACGTGCCTGATAATGCAGTGATCACGTGGCTCATCATGCACTGATCACGAAGCTGATCATACACTGATTACGTTACTGTGCATGCACTGATCACTTGGCTGATCTTGCACTGTTCATGTGGCTGATCATGCACTGATCACGTGGTTGATCATACACTGATCACGTGGCTGATCATGAACTAATCACGAAGCTGATCATGCACTGATCACGTGACTGTGCATGCACTGATAACGTGGCTGATCATACACTGATCACGTGCCAGATCATACACTGATCACGAGACTGCACATGCACTGATCACGTGGCTGATCATGCACTGATCATGAAGCTGATCATACACTGATCACGGGACTGTGCATGCACTGATCATGTGGTTGATCCTGCACTGAGCACCTGGCTGATCATACACTGATAACCATGCTATCATACACTGATCACGTGGCTGATCATGCCCTCTTCACGTGCCTGATGATAAACTGATCACGTGGCTGACCATGCACTGATCACGAAGCTGATCATACACTGATCACCTGACTGTGCATGCACTGATCACGTGGCTGAACATGCAATGATCACGTGGGAGATCATGCACTGATCACGTGGCTGATCATCCAAACTTCACTTGCCTGATCATGCACTGATCACGTGGCTGACCATGCACTGATCACGAAGCTGATCATACACTGATCACCTGACTGTGCATGCACTGATCACGTGGCTGAACATGGAATAATCACGTGGCTGATCATGCACTGATCACGAAGTTGGTCATACACTGATCACGTGACTGTGCAGGCACTGATCACGTGGCTGATCATGCACTGATCACGTGCGTGATCATACACTGATCACGAGACTGCACATGCACTGATCACCTTCCTGATCATTCACTCTTCACTTGCCTGATCATGCACTGATCACGTGGCTGACCATGCACTGATCACGAAACTGATCATACACTGATCACGTGACTGTGCATGCACTGATCACGTGGCTGAACATGCAATGATCACGTGGCTGATCATGCACTGATCACGAAGTTGATCATACACTGATCACGTGACTCTGCATGCACTGATCACGTGACTCAACATGCAATGATCACGTGGTTGATCATGCACTGATTACGTGGCTGATCATGCGCTGCTCACCTAGCTATCATGCACTGATCACAAGGCTATCATGCACTGATCCCATGCCTCATCATGCACTGATACGTGATTGATCATTCAGGGGTCACATGGCTATCATGCACTGTTCACGTGGCTGATCATACCCTGATCATGTGACTGATCATGCACTCATCACATGCCTGATCATGCACTGATCACGTGGCTGATCATGCACTGATCACGAAGCTGATCATACACTGGTCACGTGACTGTGCATGCACTGATCACGTGGCTGATCATACAGTGATTACGGGGCTGATCATGCACTGATTACGTTGCTGATCATGCACTGCTCACGTAGCTATCATGCACTGATCACATGGCTATCATGCACTGATCCCATGGCTCATCATTCACTGATCACGTGACGGATCATGCAGGGGTCACGTGGCTGTCATGCACTGATCACGTGGCTGATCATACACTGATCATGTGACTGATTATGCACTGATCACATGCCTGATCAGTAACTGATCACGTTCCTGATCATGCACTTATCACGTGACTGATCATGCACTCATCACCTGCCTGATCGTGCACTGATCACGTGGCTGATCATGCACTGATCACGAAGCTGATCATACACTAGTCACGTGACTGTGCATGCACTGATCACGTGGCTGATCATACAGTGATCACGTGGCTGATCATGCACTGATTACATGGCTGATCATGCACTGATCACGTAGCTATCATGCACTGATCACATGGCTATCATGCACTGATCCCATGGCTCATCATGCACTGATAACGTGACTGATCATGCAGGGGTCACGTGGCTATCATGCACTGATCACGTGCCAGATCATGCACTGATCACGTGGCTGATCATGCACTGATCATGAAGCTGATCATACACTGATCACGTGGCTATCATGCACTGATCATGTGGTTGATCATGCACTGAAAACGAAGCTGATCATACACGGATCATGGGACCATGCATGCACTGATCACGTGGCTGATCATGCACTGATCACGTGACTGTGGAGGCACTGATCACGTGGCTGAACATGTACTGATCACGAATCTTATCATACACTGATCACATGACTGTGGATGCACTGATCACGTGGCTGACCATGCACTGATCACGAAGCTGATCATACACTGATCACGTGTCTGTGCATGCACTGATCCCGTGGCTGAACATGGAATGATCACGTGGCTGACCATGCAATGATCACGAAGCTGACCATACACTGGTCACGTGATTGTGCATGCACTGATCACGTGGCTGATCATACAGTGATCACGTGGCTGATCATTCACTGATTACATGGCTGAACATGCACTGATCACGTAGCTATCATGCACTGAAAACATTGATATCAAACAATTATCATGTGGCTGGTCATACACTGATCATGAGGCTGTTCATGCACTGATCACGTGGCTGATCATGCAATGATCACGAAGCTGATCACACACTAATCCCGTGAGTGTGCATGCACTGATCACATGGCTGATCATGCACTGGTCACGTGGGTGATCATGCACTCTTCACTTGCCAGATCATGCACTGATCACGTGGCTGATCATGCACTGATCACGAAGCTGATCATACACTAATCCCGTGCCTGATCATGCACTGATCACGTGGTTGATCATGCACTGATCACGAAGCTGATCATACACTAATCCCGTGCCTGATCATGCACTGATCACGTGGCCGATCATGCACTGATCACGAAGCTGATCATACACTAATCCTGTGACTGTGCATGCACGGATCACGTGGCTGATCGTGCACTGATCACGTGGGAGATCATGCACTGATCACGTGGCTGATCATGCACTCTTCACGTACCTGATCATGCACCGATCACGTAGCTGACCATGCACTGATCACGAAGCTAATCATACACTGATCACGTGTCTGTGCATGCACTGAACCCGTGGCTGAACATGCAATGATTACGTGGCTGATCATGCACTGATCTCGAAGCTGTTCATACAATGGACACGTGACTGTGCATGCACTGATCACGTGGCTGATCATACAGTGTTTACGGGGCTGATCATGCACTGATTACGTTGCTGATCATGCACTGCTCACGTAGCTATCATGCACTGATCACATGGCTATCATGCACTGATCCCATGGCTCATCATTCACTGATCACGTGACGGATCATGCAGGGGTCACGTGGCTGTCATGCACTGATCACGTGCCAGATCATGCACTGATCACGTGGCTGATCATACACTGATCATGAAGCTGATCATACACTGATCACGTGGCTCTCATGCACTGATCATGTGGTTGATCATGCACTGAAAACGAAGCTGATCATACACGGATCATGGGACCATGCATGCACTGATCACGTGACTGTGGAGGCAGTGATCACGTGGCTGATCATGCACTGATCATGAAGCTGATCATACACTGATCACGTGGCTATCATGCACTGATCATGTGGTTGATCATGCACTGAAAACGAAGCTGATCATACACGGATCATGGGACCATGCATACACTGATCACGTGGCTGATCATGCACTCTTCACGTGCCTGATCATGCACTGATCACGTGGCTGATCATACACTGATCATTAGGCTTTTCATGCACTCCTCACGTGTCTGATCATACACTGATCACATTACTGATAATGCACTGAACACGTGCCTGATAATGCAGTGATCACGTGGCTCATCATGCACTGATCACGAAGCTGATCATACACTGATTACGTTACTGTGCATGCACTGATCACTTGGCTGATCTTGCACTGTTCATGTGGCTGATCATGCACTGATCACGTGGTTGATCATACACTGATCACGTGGCTGATCATGAACTAATCACGAAGCTGATCATGCACTGATCACGTGACTGTGCATGCACTGATAACGTGGCTGATCATACACTGATCACGTGCCAGATCATACACTGATCACGAGACTGCACATGCACTGATCACGTGGCTGATCATGCACTGATCATGAAGCTGATCATACACTGATCACGGGACTGTGCATGCACTGATCATGTGGTTGATCCTGCACTGAGCACCTGGCTGATCATACACTGATAACCATGCTATCATACACTGATCACGTGACTGATCATGCCCTCTTCACGTGCCTGATGATGAACTGATCACGTGGCTGACCATGCACTGATCAAGAAGCTGATCATACACTGATCACCTGACTGTGCATGCACTGATCACGTGGCTGAACATGCAATGATCACGTGGGAGATCATGCACTGATCACGTGGCTGATCATCCAAACTTCACTTGCCTGATCATGCACTGATCACGTGGCTGACCATGCACTGATCACGAAGCTGATCATACACTGATCACCTGACTGTGCATGCACTGATCACGTGGCTGAACATGGAATAATCACGTGGCTGATCATGCACTGATCACGAAGTTGGTCATACACTGATCACGTGACTGTGCAGGCACTGATCACGTGGCTGATCATGCACTGATCACGTGCATGATAATACACTGATCACGAGACTGCACATGCACTGATCACCTTCCTGATCATTCACTCTTCACTTGCCTGATCATTCTCTGATCACGTGGCTGACCATGCACTGATCACGAAACTGATCATACACTGATCACGTGACTGTGCATGCACTGATCACGTGGCTGAACATGCAATGATCACGTGGCTGATCATGCACTGATCACGAAGTGGATCATACACTGATCACGTGACTCTGCATGCACTGATCACGTGACTCAACATGCAATGATCACGTGGCTGATCATGCACTGATTACGTGGCTGATCATGCGCTGATCACCTAGCTATCATGCACTGATCACAAGGCTATCATGCACTGATCCCATGGCTCATCATGCTCTGATACGTGATTGAACATGCAGGAGTCACGTGGCTATCATGCACTGTTCACGTGGCTGATCATACCCTGATCATGTGACTGATCATGCACTCATCACATGCCTGATCATGCACTGATCACGTGGCTGATCATGCACTGATCACGAAGCTGATCATACACTGGTCACGTGACTGTGCATGCACTGATCACGTGGCTGATCATACAGTGATTACGGGGCTGATCATGCACTGATTACGTTGCTGATCATGCACTGCTCACGTAGCTATCATGCACTGATCCCATGGCTCATCATTCACTGATCACGTGACGGTTCATGCAGGGGTCACGTGGCTGTCATGCACTGATCACGTGCCAGATCATGCACTGATCACGTGGCTGATCATGCACTGATCATGAAGCTGATCATACACTGATCACGTGGCTATCATGCACTGATCATGTGGTTGATCATGCACTGAAAACGAAGCTGATCATACACGGATCATGGGACCATGCATGCACTGATCACGTGGCTGATCATGCACTGATCACGTGACTGTGGAGGCACTGATCACGTGGCTGATCATGCACTGATCATGAAGCTGATCATACACTGATCACGTGGCTATCATGCACTGATCATGTGGTTGATCATGCACTGAAAACGAAGCTGATCATACACGGATCATGGGACCATGCATGCAGTGATCACGTGGCTGATCATGCACTCTTCACGTGCCTGATCATGCACTGATCACGTGGCTGATCATACACTGATCATTAGGCTTTTCATGCACTCCTCACGTGTCTGATCATACACTGATCACATTACTGATAATGCACTGAACACGTGCCTGATAATGCAGTGATCACGTGGCTCATCATGCACTGATCACGAAGCTGATCATACACTGATTACGTTACTGTGCATGCACTGATCACTTGGCTGATCTTGCACTGTTCATGTGGCTGATCATGCACTGATCACGTGGTTGATCATACACTGATCACGTGGCTGATCATGAACTAATCACGAAGCTGATCATGCACTGATCACGTGACTGTGCATGCACTGATAACCTGGCTGATCATACACTGATCACGTGCCAGATCATACACTGATCACGAGACTGCACATGCACTGATCACGTGGCTGATCATGCACTGATCATGAAGCTGATCATACACTGATCACGGGACTGTGCATGCACTGATCATGTGGTTGATCCTGCACTGAGCACCTGGCTGATCATACACTGATAACCATGCTATCATACACTGATCACGTGACTGATCATGCCCTCTTCACGTGCCTGATGATGAACTGATCACGTGGCTGACCATGCACTGATCACGAAGCTGATCATACACTGATCACCTGACTGTGCATGCACTGATCACGTGGCTGAACATGCAATGATCACGTGGGAGATCATGCACTGATCACGTGGCTGATCATCCAAACTTCACTTGCCTGATCATGCACTGATCACGTGGCTGACCATGCACTGATCACGAAGCTGATCATACACTGATCACCTGACTGTGCATGCACTGATCACGTGGCTGAACATGGAATAATCACGTGGCTGATCATGCACTGATCACGAAGTTGGTCATACACTGATCACGTGACTGTGCAGGCACTGATCACGTGGCTGATCATGCACTGATCACGTGCGTGATCATACACTGATCACGAGACTGCACATGCACTGATCACCTTCCTGATCATTCACTCTTCACTTGCCTGATCATGCACTGATCACGTGGCTGACCATGCACTGATCACGAAACTGATCATACACTGATCACGTGACTGTGCATGCACTGATCACGTGGCTGAACATGCAATGATCACGTGGCTGATCATGCACTGATCACGAAGTTGATCATACACTGATCACGTGACTCTGCATGCACTGATCACGTGACTGAACATGCAATGATCACGTGGTTGATCATGCACTGATTACGTGGCTGATCATGCGCTGATCACCTAGCTATCATGCACTGATCACAAGGCTATCATGCACTGATCCCATGGCTCATCATGCTCTTATACGTGATTGAACATGCAGGAGTCACGTGGCTATCATGCACTGTTCACGTGGCTGATCATACCCTGATCATGTGACTGATCATGCACTCATCACATGCCTGATCATGCACTGATCACGTGGCAGATCATGCACTGATCACGAAGCTGATCATACACTGGTCACGTGACTGTGCATGCACTGATCACGTGGCTGATCATACAGTGATTACGGGGCTGATCATGCACTGATTACGTTGCTGATCATGCACTGCTCACGTAGCTATCATGCACTGATCCCATGGCTCATCATTCACTGATCACGTGACGGTTCATGCAGGGGTCACGTGGCTGTCATGCACTGATCACGTGCCAGATCATGCACTGATCACGTGGCTGATCATGCACTGATCATGAAGCTGATCATACACTGATCACGTGGCTATCATGCACTGATCATGTGGTTGATCATGCACTGAAAACGAAGCTGATCATACACGGATCATGGGACCATGCATGCACTGATCACGTGGCTGATCATGCACTGATCACGTGACTGTGGAGGCACTGATCACGTGGCTGATCATGCACTGATCATGAAGCTGATCATACACTGATCACGTGGCTATCATGCACTGATCATGTGGTTGATCATGCACTGAAAACGAAGCTGATCATACACGGATCATGGGACCATGCATGCACTGATCACGTGGCTGATCATGCACTCTTCAGATGCCTGATCATGCACTGATCACGTGGCTGATCATACACTGATCATTAGGCTTTTCATGCACTCCTCACGTGTCTGATCATACACTGATCACATTACTGATAATGCACTGAACACGTGCCTGATAATGCAGTGATCACGTGGCTCATCATGCACTGATCACGAAGCTGATCATACACTGATTACGTTACTGTGCATGCACTGATCACTTGGCTGATCTTGCACTGTTCATGTGGCTGATCATGCACTGATCACGTGGTTGATCATACACTGATCACGTGGCTGATCATGAACTAATCACGAAGCTGATCATGCACTGATCACGTGACTGTGCATGCACTGATAACGTGGCTGATCATACACTGATCACGTGCCAGATCATACACTGATCACGTGACTGCACATGCACTGATCACGTGGCTGATCATGCACTGATTACGTGGCTGATCATGCGCTGATCACCTAGCTATCATGCACTGATCACAAGGCTATCATGCACTAATTCCATGGCTCATCATGCACTGATACGTGATTGATCATTCAGGGGTCACATGGCTATCATGCACTGTTCACGTGGCTGATCATACCCTGATCATGTGACTGATCATGCACTCATCACATGCCTGATCATGCACTGATCACGTGGCTGATCATACAGTGATTACGGGGCTGATCATGCACTGATTACGTTGCTGATCATGCACTGCTCACGTAGCTATCATGCACTGATCACATGGCTATCATGCACTGATCCCATGGCTCATCATTCACTGATCACGTGACGGATCATGCAGGGGTCCCGTTGCTGTCATGCACTGATCACGTGGCTGATCATACACTGATCATGTGACTGATTATGCACTGATCACATGCCTGATCAGTAACTGATCACGTTCCTGATCATGCACTTATCACGTGACTGATCATGCACTCATCACCTGCCTGATCATGCACTGATCACGTGGCTGATCATGCACTGATCACGAAGCTGATCATACACTAGTCACGTGACTGTGCATGCACTGATCACGTGACTGATCATACAGTGATCACGTGGCTGATCATGCACTGATTACATGGCTGATAATGCACTGATCACGTAGCTATCATGCACTGATCACATGGCTATCATGCACTGATCCCATGGCTCATCATGCACAGATAACCTGACTGATCATGCAGGGGTCACGTGGCTATCATGCACTGATCACGTGCCAGATGATGCACTGATCACGTGGCTGATCATGCACTGATCATGAAGCTGATCATACACTGATCACGTGGCTATCATGCACTGATCATGTGGTTGATCATGCACTGAAAACGAAGCTGATCATACACGGATCATGGGACCATGCATGCACTGATCACGTGGCTGATCATGCACTGATCACGTGACTGTGGAGGCACTGATCACGTGGCTGAACATGTACTGATCACGAAGCTTATCATACACTGATCACGTGACTGTGGATGCACTGATCACGTGGCTGACCATGCACTGATCACGAAGCTGATCATACACTGATCACGTGTCTGTGCATGCACTGATCCCGTGGCTGAACATGGAATGATCACGTGGCTGATCATGCAATGATCACGAAGCTGACCATACACTGGTCACGTGACTGTGCATGCACTGATCACGTGGCTGATCATACAGTGATCACGTGGCTGATCATTCACTGATTACATGGCTGAACATGCACTGATCACGTAGCTATCATGCACTGAAAACATTGATATCAAGCAATTATCATGTGGCTGATCATACACTGATCATGAGGCTGTTCATGCACTGATCACGTGGCTGATCAATGAATGATCACGAAGCTGATCATACACTAATCCCGTGAGTGTGCATGCACTGATCACATGACTGATCATGCACTGGTCACGTGGGTGATCATGCACTCTTCACTTGCCAGATCATGCACTGATCACGTGGCTGATCATGCACTGATCACGAAGCTTATCATACACTAATCCCGTGCCTGATCATGCACTGATCACGTGGTTGATCATGCACTGATCACGAAGCTGATCATACACTAATCCCGTGCCTGATCATGCACTGATCACGTGGCCGATCATGCACTGATCACGAAGCTGATCATACACTAATCCTGTGACTGTGCATGCACTGATCACGTGGCTGATCGTGCACTGATCACGTGGCTGATCATACACTGATCAGGTGTCTGTGCATGCACTGATCCCGTGGCTGAACATGGAATGATCTCGTGGCTGATCATGCAATGATCACGAAGCTGATCATACACTGGTCACGTGACTGTGCATGCACTGATCACGTGGCTGATCATACAGTGATCAAGTGGCTGATCATTCACTAATTACATGGCTGAACATGCACTGATCACGTAGCTATCATTCACTGATAACATGGCTATCAAGCAATGATCACGCGGCTGATCATACACTGATCATGAGGCTGTTCATGCACTCATCACGTGTCTGATCATACACTGATCACGTTACGGATTATGCACTGAACACGTGACTGATCATGCACTGATTACGTGGCTCATAATGCACAGATCACGAAGCTGATCATACACTGATTACGTGACTCTGCATGCACTGATCACTTGGCTGATCTTGCACTGTTCATGTGGCTGACCATGCACTGATCACGTGGTTGAACATACACTGATCACGTGGCTGATCATGAACTACTCACTAAGGTGGTCATACACTGATCACGTGACTGTGCATGCACTGATCACAAGGCTGATCATGCACTGATCACGTGGCTGATCATGCCCTCTTCACGTGCCTGATAATGAACTGATCACGTGGCTGACCATGCACTGATCACGAAGCTGATCATACACTGATCACCTGACTGTGCATGCACTGATCACGTGGCTGAACATGCAATGATCACGTGGGAGAACATGCACTCATCACGAAGTTGATCATACACTGATCACGTGACTCTGCATGCACTGATCACGTGACTGAACATGCAATGATCACGTGGCTGATCATGCACTGATTACGTGGCTGATCATGCGCTGATCACCTAGCTATCATGCACTGATCACAAGGCTATCATGCACTGATCCCATGGCTCATCATGCACTGATACGTGATTGAACATGCAGGAGTCACATGGCTATCATGCACTGTTCACGTGGCTGATCATACCCTGATCATGTGACTGATCATGCACTCATCACATGCCTGATCATGCACTGATCACGTGGCTGATCATGCACTGATCAGGAAGCTGATAATACACTGGGCACCTGACTGTGCATGCACTGATCACGTGGCTGATCATACAGTGATTACGGGGCTGATCATGCACTGATTACGTTGCTGATCATGCACTGCTCACGTAGCTATCATGCACTGATCACATGGCTATCATGCACTGATCACATGGCTCATCATTCACTGATCACGTGACGGATCATGCAGGGGTCACGTGGCTGTCATGCACTGATCACGTGGCTGATCATGCACTGATCACGTACCTATCATGCACTGATCACATGGCTATCATGCACTGATCCCATGGCTCATCATGCACTGATCACGTGCCAGATCATGCACTGATCACGTGGCTGATCATGCACTGACCATGAAGCTGATCATACACTGATCACGTGGCTATCATGCACTGATCATGTGGTTGATCATGCACTGAAAACGAAGCTGATCATACACGGATCATGGGACCATGCATGCACTGATCACGTGGCTGATCATGCACTGATCACGTGACTGTGGAGGCACTGATCACGTGGCTGAACATGTACTGATCACGAAGCTTATCATACACTGATCACGTGACTGTGGATGCACTGATCACGTGGCTGACCATGCACTGATCACGAAGCTGATCATACACTGATCACGTGTCTGTGCATGCACTGATCCCGTGGCTGAACATGGAATGATCACGTGGCTGATCATGCAATGATCACGAAGCTGACCATACACTGGTCACGTGACTGTGCATGCACTGATCACGTGGCTGATCATACAGTGATCACGTGGCTGATCATTCACTGATTACATGGCTGAACATGCACTGATCACGTAGCTATCATGCACTGAAAACATTGATATCAAGCAATTATCATGTGGCTGATCATACACTGATCATGAGGCTGTTCATGCACTGATCACGTGGCTGATCATGCAATGATCACGAAGCTGATCATACACTAATCCCGTGAGTGTGCATGCACTGATCACATGGCTGATCATGCACTGGTCACGTGGGTGATCATGCACTCTTCACTTGCCAGGTCATGCACTGATCACGTGGCTGATCATGCACTGATCACGAAGCTGATCATACACTAATCCCGTGCCTGATCATGCACTGATCACGTGGATGATCATGCACTGATCACGAAGCTGATCATACACTAATCCCGTGCCTGATCATGCACTGATCACGTGGCCGATCATGCACTGATCACGAAGCTGATCATACACTAATCCTGTGACTGTGCATGCACTGATCACGTGGCTGATCGTGCACTGATCACGTGGGAGATCATGCACTGATCACGTGGCTGATCATGCACTCTTCACGTACCTGATCATGCACTGATCACGTTGCTGACCATGCACTGATCACGAAGCTAATCATACACTGATCACGTGTCTGTGCATGCACTGAACCCGTGGCTGAACATGCAATGATTACGTGGCTGATCATGCACTGATCTCGAAGCTGATCATACAATGGACACGTGACTGTGCATGCACTGATCACGTGGCTGGTCATACAGTGATCACGTGGCTGATCATGCACTGATTACATGGCTGATCACGTACCTATCATGCACTGATAACATGGCTATCAAGCACTGATCACGTGGCTGATCATACACTGATCATGAGGCTGTTCATGCACTCATCATGTGTCTGATTATACACTGATCACATTACTGATAATGCACTGAACACGTGCCTGATCATGCAGTGATTACGTGGCTGATCATGCACTGATCACGAAGCTGATCATACACTGATCACGTGACTGTGCATGCACTGATCACGTGGCTGATCATGCTCTGATCACCTGGCTGATCATGCACTGATAACTTTGCTATCATACACTTATCACGTGACTGATCATGCACACTTGAGTGCCTGATCATGCACTGATCACGAAGCTGATCATACACTGATCACGTGACTGTGCATGCAATGGTCACGTGGCTGAACATGCACTGATCACGTGGGTGATAATTCACTGATGACATGGCTGATCATACACTTATCTCGTGACTGATCATGCACTAATCACGTTGCGGATCATTCACTGATCACGCGGCTGATCATAGACTGATCATGAGGCTGTTCATGCACTCATCACGTGTCTGATCATACACTGATCACGTTACGGATTATGCACTGAACACGTGACTGATGATGCACTGATTACGTGGCTCATAATGCACAGATCACGAAGCTGATCATACACTGATTACGTGACTCTGCATGCACTGATCACTTGGCTGATCTTGCACTGTTCATGTGGCTGACCATGCACTGATCACGTGGTTGAACATACACTGATCACGTGGCTGATCATGAACTACTCACTAAGGTGGTCATACACGGATCACGTGACTGTGCATGCACTGATCACAAGGCTGATCATGCACTGATCACGTGGCTGATCATGCCCTCTTCACGTGCCTGATAATGAACTGATCACGTGGCTGACCATGCACTGATCACGAAGCTGATCATTCACTGATCACCTGACTGTGCATGCACTGATCACGTGGCTGAACATGCAATGATCACGTGGGAGAACATGCACTCATCACGAAGTTGATCATACACTGATCACGTGACTCTGCATGCACTGATCATGTGACTGAACATGCAATGATCACGTGGCTGATCATGCACTGATTACGTGGCTGATCATGCGCTGATCACCTAGCTATCATGCACTGATCACAAGGCTATCATGCACTGATCCCATGGCTCATCATGCACTGATACGTGATTGATCATTCAGGGGTCACATGGCTATCATGCACTGTTCACGTGGCTGATCATACCCTGATCATGTGACTGATCATGCACTCATCACATGCCTGATCATGCACTGATCACGTGGCTGATCATGCACTGATCACGAAGCTGATCATACACTGGTCACGTGACTGTGCATGCACTGATCACGTGGCTGATCATACAGTGATTACGGGGCTGATCATGCACTGATTAAGTTGCTGAGCATGCACTGCTCACGTAGCTATCATGCACTGATCACATGGCTATCATGCACTGATCCCATGGCTCATCATTCACTGATCACGTGACGGATCATGCAGGGGTCACGTGGCTGTCATGCGCTGATCACGTGGCTGATCATACACTGATCATGTGACTGATTATGCACTGATCACATGCCTGATCAGTAACTGATCACGTTCCTGATCATGCACTTATCACGTGACTGATCATGCACTCATCACCTGCCTGATCGTGCACTGATCACGTGGCTGATCATGCACTGATCACGAAGCTGATCATACACTAGTCACGTGACTGTGCATGCACTGATCACGTGGCTGATCATACAGTGATCACGTGGCTGATCATGCACTGATTACATGGCTGATAATGCACTGATCACGTAGCTATCATGCACTGATCACATGGCTATCATGCACTGATCCCATGGCTCATCATGCACTGATCACGTGCCAGATCATGCACTGATCACGTGGCTGATCATGCACTGACCATGAAGCTGATCATACACTGATCACGTGGCTATCATGCACTGATCATGTGGTTGATCATGCACTGAAAACGAAGCTGATCATACACGGATCATGGGACCATGCATGCACTGATCACGTGGCTGATCATGCACTGATCACGTAACTGTGGAGGCACTGATCACGTGGCTGAACATGTACTGATCACGAAGCTTATCATACACTGATCACGTGACTGTGGATGCACTGATCACGTGGCTGACCATGCACTGATCACGAAGCTGATCATACACTTATCACGTGTCTGTGCATGCACTGATCCCGTGGCTGAACATGGAATGATCACGTGGTTGAACATACACTGATCACGTGGCTGATCATGAACTACTCACTAAGGTGGTCATACACGGATCACGTGACTGTGCATGCACTGATCACAAGGCTGATCATGCACTGATCACGTGGCTGATCATGCCCTCTTCACGTGCCTGATAATGAACTGATCACGTGGCTGACCATGCACTGATCACGAAGCTGATCATTCACTGATCACCTGACTGTGCATGCACTGATCACGTGGCTGAACATGCAATGATCACGTGGGAGAACATGCACTCATCATGAAGTTGATCATACACTGATCACGTGACTCTGCATGCACTGATCATGTGACTGAACATGCAATGATCACGTGGCTGATCATGCACTGATTACGTGGCTGATCATGCGCTGATCACCTAGCTATCATGCACTGATCACAAGGCTATCATGCACTGATCCCATGGCTCATCATGCACTGATACGTGATTGATCATTCAGGGGTCACATGGCTATCATGCACTGTTCACGTGGCTGATCATACCCTGATCATGTGACTGATCATGCACTCATCACATGCCTGATCATGCACTGATCACGTGGCTGATCATGCACTGATCACGAAGCTGATCATACACTGGTCACGTGACTGTGCATGCACTGATCACGTGGCTGATCATACAGTGATTACGGGGCTGATCATGCACTGATTAAGTTGCTGAGCATGCACTGCTCACGTAGCTATCATGCACTGATCACATGGCTATCATGCACTGATCCCATGGCTCATCATTCACTGATCACGTGACGGATCATGCAGGGGTCACGTGGCTGTCATGCGCTGATCACGTGGCTGATCATACACTGATCATGTGACTGATTATGCACTGATCACATGCCTGATCAGTAACTGATCACGTTCCTGATCATGCACTTATCACGTGACTGATCATGCACTCATCACCTGCCTGATCGTGCACTGATCACGTGGCTGATCATGCACTGATCACGAAGCTGATCATACACTAGTCACGTGACTGTGCATGCACTGATCACGTGGCTGATCATACAGTGATCACGTGGCTGATCATGCACTGATTACATGGCTGATAATGCACTGATCACGTAGCTATCATGCACTGATCACATGGCTATCATGCACTGATCCCATGGCTCATCATGCACTGATCACGTGCCAGATCATGCACTGATCACGTGGCTGATCATGCACTGACCATGAAGCTGATCATACACTGATCACGTGGCTATCATGCACTGATCATGTGGTTGATCATGCACTGAAAACGAAGCTGATCATACACGGATCATGGGACCATGCATGCACTGATCACGTGGCTGATCATGCACTGATCACGTAACTGTGGAGGCACTGATCACGTGGCTGAACATGTACTGATCACGAAGCTTATCATACACTGATCACGTGACTGTGGATGCACTGATCACGTGGCTGACCATGCACTGATCACGAAGCTGATCATACACTTATCACGTGTCTGTGCATGCACTGATCCCGTGGCTGAACATGGAATGATCACGTGGCTGATCATGCAATGATCACGAAGCTGACCATACACTGGTCACGTGACTGTGCATGCACTGATCACGTGGCTGATCATACAGTGATCACGTGGCTGATCATTCACTGATTACATGGCTGAACATGCACTGATCACGTAGCTATCATGCACTGAAAACATTGATATCAAGCAATTATCATGTGGCTGATCATACACTGATCATGAGGCTGTTCATGCACTGATCACGTGGCTGATCATGCAATGATCACGAAGCTGATCATACACTAATCCCGTGAGTGTGCATGCACTGATCACATGGCTGATCATGCACTGGTCACGTGGGTGATCATGCACTCTTCAGTTGCCAGGTCATGCACTGATCACGTGGCTGATCATGCACTGATCACGAAGCTGATCATACACTAATCCCGTGCCTGATCATGCACTGATCACGTGGTTGATCATGCACTGATCACGAAGCTGATCATACACTAATCCCGTGCCTGATCATGCACTGATCACGTGGCCGATCATGCACTGATCACGAAGCTGATCATACACTAATCCTGTGACTGTGCATGCACTGATCACGTGGCTGATCGTGAACTGATCACGTGGGAGATCATGCACTGATCACGTGGCTGATCATGCACTCTTCACGTACCTGATCATGCACTGATCACGTTGCTGACCATGCACTGATCACGAAGCTAATCATACACTGATCACGTGTCTGTGCATGCACTGAACCCGTGGCTGAACATGCAATGATTACGTGGCTGATCATGCACTGATCTCGAAGCTGATCATACAATGGACACGTGACTGTGCATGCACTGATCACGTGGCTGGTCATACAGTGATCACGTGGCTGATCATGCACTGATTACATGGCTGATCACGTACCTATCATGCACTGATAACATGGCTATCAAGCACTGATCACGTGGCTGATCATACACTGATCATGAGGCTGTTCATGCACTCATCATGTGTCTGATTATACACTGATCACATTACTGATAATGCACTGAACACGTGCCTGATCATGCAGTGATTACGTGGCTGATCATGCACTGATCACGAAGCTGATCATACACTGATCACGTGACTGTGCATGCACTGATCACGTGGCTGATCATGCTCTGATCACCTGGCTGATCATGCACTGATAACTTTGCTATCATACACTTATCACGTGACTGATCATGCACACTTGAGTGCCTGATCATGCACTGTTCACTTTGGAGATCATGCACTGATCACGAAGCTGATCATACACTGATCACGTGACTGTGCATGCAATGGTCACGTGGCTGAACATGCACTGATCACGTGGGTGATAATTCACTGATGACATGGCTGATCATACACTTATCTCGTGACTGATCATGCACTAATCACGTTGCGGATCATGCACTGATCACGCGGCTGATCATAGACTGATCATGAGGCTGTTCATGCACTCATCACGTGTCTGATCATACACTGATCACGTTACGGATTATGCACTGAACACGTGACTGATCATGCACTGATTACGTGGCTCATAATGCACAGATCACGAAGCTGATCATACACTGATTACGTGACTCTGCATGCACTGATCACTTGGCTGATCTTGCACTGTTCATGTGGCTGACCATGCACTGATCACGTGGTTGAACATACACTGATCACGTGGCTGATCATGAACTACTCACTAAGGTGGTCATACACGGATCACGTGACTGTGCATGCACTGATCACAAGGCTGATCATGCACTGATCACGTGGCTGATCATGCCCTCTTCACGTGCCTGATAATGAACTGATCAACTGGCTGACCATGCACTGATCACGAAGCTGATCATACACTGATTACGTTACTGTGCATGCACTGATCACGTAGCTGATCTTGCACTGTTCATGTGGCTGACCATGCACTGATCACGTGGTTGAACATACACTGATCACGTGGCTGATCATGAACTACTCACTAAGGTGGTCATACACTGATCACGTGACTGTGCATGCACTGATCACAAGGCTGATCATGCACTGATCACGTGGCTGATCATGCCCTCTTCACGTGCCTGATAATGAACTGATCACGTGGCTGACCATGCACTGATCACGAAGTTGATCATACACTGATCACGTGACTCTGCATGCACTGATCATGTGACTGAACATGCAATGAACACGTGGCTGATCATGCACTGATTACGTGGCTGATCATGCGCTGATCAGGTAGCTATCATGCACTGATCACAAGGCTATCATGCACTGATCCCATGGCTCATCATGCACTGATACGTGATTGAACATGCAGGAATCACGTGGCTATCATGCACTGTTCACGTGGCTGATCATACCCTGATCATGTGACTGATCATGCACTCATCACATGCCTGATCATGCACTGATCACGTGGCTGATCATGCACTGATCACGAAGCTGATCATACACTGGTCACGTGACTGTGCATGCACTGATCACGTGGCTGATCATACAGTGAATACGGGGCTGATCATGCACTGATTACGTTGCTGATCATGCACTGCTCACGTAGCTATCATGCACTGATCCCATGGCTCATCATGCACTGATCACGTGACGGATCATGCAGGGGTCACGTGGCTGTCATGCACTGATCACGTGCCAGATCATGCACTGATCACGTGGCTGATCATGCACTGATCATGAAGCTGATCATACACTGATCACGTGGCTATCATGCACTGATCATGTGGTTGATCATGCACTGAAAACGAAGCTGATCATACACGGATCATGGGACCATGCATGCACTGATCACGTGGCTGATCATGCACTGATCACGTGACTGTGGAGGCACTGATCACGTGGCTGATCATGCACTGATCATGAAGCTGATCATACACTGATCACGTGGCTATCATGCACTGATCATGTGGTTGATCATGCACTGAAAACGAAGCTGATCATACACGGATCATGGGACCATGCATGCACTGATCACGTGGCTGATCATGCACTCTTCACGTGCCTGATCATGCACTGATCACGTGGCTGATCATACACTGATCATTAGGCTTTTCATGCACTCATCACGTGTCTGATCATACACTGATCACATTACTGATAATGCACTGAACACGTGCCTGATAATGCAGTGATCACGTGGCTCATCATGCACTGATCACGAAGCTGATCATACACTGATTACGTTACTGTGCATGCACTGATCACTTGGCTGATCTTGCACTGTTCATGTGGCTGATCATGCACTGATCACGTGGTTGATCATACACTGATCACGTGGCTGATCATGAACTAATCACCAAGCTGTTCATGCACTGATCACGTGACTGTGCATGCACTGATAACGTGGCTGATCATACACTGATCACGTGCCAGATCATACACTGATCACGAGACTGCACATGCACTGATCACGTGGCTGATCATGCACTGATCATGAAGCTGATCATACACTGATCACGGGACTGTGCATGCACTGATCATGTGGTTGATCCTGCACTGAGCACCTGGCTGATCATACACTGATAACCATGCTATCATACACTGATCACGTGACTGATCATGCCCTCTTCACGTGCCTGATGATGAACTGATCACGTGGCTGACCATGCACTGTTCACGAAGCTGATCATACACTGATCACCTGACTGTGCATGCACTGATCACGTGGCTGAACATGCAATGATCACGTGGGAGATCATGCACTGATCACGTGGCTGATCATCCAAACTTCACTTGCCTGATCATGCACTGATCACGTGGCTGACCATGCACTGATCACGAAGCTGATCATACACTGATCACGTGTCTGTGCATGCACTGATCACGTGGCTGAACATGGAATGATCACGTGGCTGATCATGCAATGATCACGAAGCTGACCATACACTGGTCACGTGACTGTGCATGCACTGATCACGTGGCTGATCATACAGTGATCACGTGGCTGATCATTCACTGATTACATGGCTGAACATGCACTGATCACGTAGCTATCATGCACTGAAATCATTGATATCAAGCAATTATCATGTGGCTGATCATACACTGATCATGAGGCTGTTCATGCACTGATCACGTGGCTGATCATGCAATGATCACGAAGCTGATCATACACTAATCCCGTGAGTGTGCATGCACTGATCACATGGCTGATCATGCACTGGTCACGTGGGTGATCATGCACTCTTCACTTGCCAGATCATGCACTGATCACGTGGCTGATCATGCACTGATCACGAAGCTGATCATACACTAATCCCGTGCCTGATCATGCACTGATCACGTGGTTGATCATGCACTGATCACGAAGCTGATCATACACTAATCCCGTGCCTGATCATGCACTGATCACGTGGCCGATCATGCACTGATCACGAAGCTGATCATACACTAATCCTGTGACTGTGCATGCACTGATCACGTGGCTGATCGTGCACTGATCACGTGGGAGATCATGCACTGATCACGTGGCTGATCATGCACTCTTCACGTACCTGATCATGCACCGATCACGTAGCTGACCATGCACTGATCACGAAGCTAATCATACACTGATCACGTGTCTGTGCATGCACTGAACCCGTGGCTGAACATGCAATGATTACGTGGCTGATCATGCACTGATCTCGAAGCTGATCATACAAAGGACACGTGACTGTGCATGCACTGATCACGTGGCTGATCATACAGTGTTTACGGGGCTGATCATGCACTGATTACGTTGCTGATCATGCACTGCTCACGTAGCTGTCATGCACTGATCACATGGCTATCATGCACTGATCCCATGGCTCATCATTCACTGATCACGTGACGGATCATGCAAGGGTCACCTGGCTGTCATGCACTGATCACTTGCCAGATCATGCACTGATCACGTGGCTGATCATGCACTGATCATGAAGCTGATCATACACTGATCACGTGGCTATCATGCACTGATCATGTGGTTGATCATGCACTGAAAACGAAGCTGATCATACACGGATCATGGGACCATGCATGCACTGATCACGTGGCTGATCATGCACTGATCACGTGACTGATTATGAACTGATCACATGCCTGATCACTAACTGATCACGTTCCTGATCATGCACTTATCACGTGACTGATCATGCACTCATCACCTGCCTGATCGTGCACTGATCACGTGGCTGATCATGCACTGATCACGAAGCTGATCATACACTAGTCACGTGACTGTGCATGCACTGATCACGTGGCTGATCATACAGTGATCACATGGCTGATCATGCACTGATTACATGGCTGATAACGAACTGATCACGTAGCTATCATGCACTGATCACATGGCTATCATGCACTGATCCCATGGCTCATCATGCACTGATAACGTGACTGATCATGCAGGGGTCACGTGGCTATCATGCACTGATCACGTGCCAGATCATGCACTGATCACGTGGCTGATCATGCACTGATCATGAAGCTGATCATACACTGATCACGTGGCTATCATGCACTGATCATGTGGTTGATCATGCACTGAAAACGAAGCTGATCATACACGGATCATGGGACCATGCATGCACTGATCACGTGGCTGATCATGCACTGATCACGTGACTGTGGAGGCACTGATCACATGGCTGAACATGTACTGATCACGAATCTTATCATACACTGATCACATGACTGTGGATGCACTGATCACGTGGCTGACCATGCACTGATCACGAAGCTGATCATACACTGATCACGTGTCTGTGCATGCACTAATCCCGTGGCTGATCATGCAATGATCACGAAGCTGACCATACACTGGTCACGTGATTGTGCATGCACTGATCACGTGGCTGATCATACAGTGATCACGTGGCTGATCATTCACTGATTACATGGCTGAACATGCACTGATCACGTAGCTATCATGCACTGAAAACATTGATATCAAGCAATGATCATGTGGCTGATCATACACTGATCATGAGGCTGTTCATGCACTGATCACGTGGCTGATCATGCAATGATCACGAAGGTGATCATACACTAATCCCGTGAGTGTGCATGCACTGATCACATGGCTGATCATGCACTGGTCACGTGGGTGATCATGCACTCTTCACTTGCCAGATCATGCACTGATCACGTGGCTGATCATGCACTGATCACGAAGCTGATCATACACTAATCCCGTGCCTGATCATGCACTGATCACGTGGTTGATCATGCACTGATCACGAAGCTGATCATACACTAATCCCGTGCCTGATCATGCACTGATCACGTGGCCGATCATGCACTGATCACGAAGCTGATCATACACTAATCCTGTGACTGTGCATGCACTGATCACGTGGCTGATCGTGCACTGATCACGTGGGAGATCATGCACTGATCACGTGGCTGATCATGCACTCTTCACGTACCTGATCATGCACCGATCACGTAGCTGACCATGCACTGATCACGAAGCTAATCATACACTGATCACGTGTCTGTGCATGCACTGAACCCGTGGCTGAACATGCAATGATTACGTGGCTGATCATGCACTGATCTCGAAGCTGATCATACAAAGGACACGTGACTGTGCATGCACTGATCACGTGGCTGATCATACAGTGTTTACGGGGCTGATCATGCACTGATTACGTTGCTGATCATGCCCTGCTCACGTAGCTGTCATGCACTGATCACATGGCTATCATGCACTGATCCCATGGCTCATCATTCACTGATCACGTGACGGATCATGCAGGGGTCACGTGGCTGTCATGCACTGATCTCGTGCCAGATCATGCACTGATCACGTGGCTGATCATGCACTGATCATGAAGCTGATCATACACTGATCACGTGGCTATCATGCACTGATCATGTGGTTGATCATGCACTGAAAACGAAGCTGATCATACACGGATCATGGGACCATGCATGCACTGATCACGTGGCTGATCATGCACTGATCACGTGACTGTGGAGGCAGTGATCACGTGGCTGATCATGCACTGATCATGAAGCTGATCATACACTGATCACGTGGCTATCATGCACTGATCATGTGGTTGATCATGCACTGAAAACGAAGCTGATCATACACGGATCATGGGACCATGCATGCACTGATCACGTGGCTGATCATGCACTCTTCACGTGCCTGATCATGCACTGATCACGTGGCTGATCATACACTGATCATTAGGCTTTTCATGCACTCCTCACGTGTCTGATCATACACTGATCACATTACTGATAATGCACTGAACACGTGCCTGATAATGCAGTGATCACGTGGCTCATCATGCACTGATCACGAAGCTGATCATACACTGATTACGTTACTGTGCATGCACTGATCACTTGGCTGATCTTGCACTGTTCATGTGGCTGATCATGCACTGATCACGTGGTTGATCATACACTGATCACGTGGCTGATCATGAACTAATCACGAAGCTGATCATGCACTGATCACGTGACTGTGCATGCACTGATAACGTGGCTGATCATACACTGATCACGTGCCAGATCATACACTGATCACGAGACTGCACATGCACTGATCACGTGGCTGATCATGCACTGATCATGAAGCTGATCATACACTGATCACGGGACTGTGCATGCACTGATCATGTGGTTGATCCTGCACTGAGCACCTGGCTGATCATACACTGATAACCATGCTATCATACACTGATTACGTGACTGATCATGCCCTCTTCACGTGCCTGATGATAAACTGATCACGTGGCTGACCATGCACTGATCACGAAGCTGATCATACACTGATCACGTGGCTGATCATGCACTGATCACGTGGCTGAACATGCAATGATCACGTGGGAGATCATGCACTGATCACGTGGCTGATCATCCAAACTTCACTTGCCTGATCATGCACTGATCACGTGGCTGACCATGCACTGATCACGAAGCTGATCATACACTGATCACCTGACTGTGCATGCACTGATCACGTGGCTGAACATGGAATAATCACGTGGCTGATCATGCACTGATCACGAAGTTGGTCATACACTGATCACGTGACTGTGCAGGCACTGATCACGTGGCTGATCATGCACTGATCACGTGCGTGATCATACACTGATCACGAGACTGCACATGCACTGATCACCTTCCTGATCATTCACTCTTCACTTGCCTGATCATGCACTGATCACGTGGCTGACAATGCACTGATCACGAAACTGATCATACACTGATCACGTGACTGTGCATGCACTGATCACGTGGCTGAACATGCAATGATCACGTGGCTGATCATGCACTGATTACGTGGCTGTGCATGCACTGATCACGTGGCTGATCATACCCTGATCATGTGACTGATCATGCACTCATCACATGCCTGATCATGCACTGATCACGTGGCTGATCATACACTGATCACGAAGCTGATCATACACTGGTCACGTGACTGTGCATGCACTGATCACGTGGCTGATCATACAGTGATTACGGGGCTGATCATGCACTGATTACGTTGCTGATCATGCACTGCTCACGTAGCTATCATGCACTGATCACATGGCTATCATGCACTGATCCCATGGCTCATCATTCACTGATCACGTGACGGATCATGCAGGGGTCCCGTTGCTGTCATGCACTGATCACGTGGCTGATCATACACTGATCATGTGACTGATTATGCACTGATCACATGCCTGATCAGTAACTGATCACGTTCCTGATCATGCACTTATCACGTGACTGATCATGCACTCATCACCTGCCTGATCATGCACTGATCACGTGGCTGATCATGCACTGATCACGAAGCTGATCATACACTAGTCACGTGACTGTGCATGCACTGATCACGTGGCTGATCATACAGTGATCACGTGGCTGATCATGCACTGATTACATGGCTGATAATGCACTGATCACGTAGCTATCATGCACTGATCACATGGCTATCATGCACTGATCCCATGGCTCATCATGCACTGATAACGTGACTGATCATGCAGGGGTCACGTGGCTATCATGCACTGATCACGTGCCAGATCATGCACTGATCACGTGGCTGATCATGCACTGATCATGAAGCTGATCATACACTGATCACGTGGCTATCATGCACTGATCATGTGGTTGATCATGCACTGAAAACGAAGCTGATCATACACGGATCATGGGACCATGCATGCACTGATCACGTGGCTGATCATGCACTGATCACGTGACTGTGGAGGCACTGATGACGTGGCTGAACATGTACTGATCACGAAGCTTATCATACACTGATCACGTGACTGTGGATGCACTGATCACGTGGCTGACCGTGCACTGATCACGAAGCTGATCATACAGTGATCACGTGTCTGTGCATGCACTGATCCCGTGGCTGAACATGGAATGATCACGTGGCTGATCATGCAATGATCACGAAGCTGACCATACACTGGTCACGTGACTGTGCATGCACTGATCACGTGGCTGATCATACAGTGATCACGTGGCTGATCATTCACTGATTACATGGCTGAACATGCACTGATCACGTAGCTATCATGCACTGAAAACATTGATATCAAGCAATGATCATGTGGCTGATCATACACTGATCATGAGGCTGTTCATGCACTGATCACGTGGCTGATCATGCAATGATCACGAAGCTGATCATACACTAATCCCGTGAGTGTGCATGCACTGATCACATGGCTGATCATGCACTGGTCACGTGGGTGATCATGCACTCTTCACTTGCCAGATCATGCACTGATCACGTGGCTGATCATGCACTGATCACGAAGCTGATCATACACTAATCCCGTGCCTGATCATGCACTGATCACGTGGTTGATCATGCACTGATCACGAAGCTGATCATACGCTAATCCCGTGCCTGATCATGCACTGATCACGTGGCCGATCATGCACTGATCACGAAGCTGATCATACACTAATCCTGTGACTGTGCATGCACTGATCACATGGCTGATCGTGCACTGATCACGTGGGAGATCATGCACTGATCACGTGGCTGATCATGCACTCTTCACGTACCTGATCATGCACCGATCACGTAGCTGACCATGCACTGATCACGAAGCTAATGATACACTAATCCTGTGACTGTGCATGCACTGATCACGTGGCTGATCGTGCACTGATCACGTGGCTGATCATACACTGATCAGGTGTCTGTGCATGCACTGATCCCGTGGCCGAACATGGAATGATCTCGTGGCTGATCATGAAATGATCACGAAGCTGATCATACACTGGTCACGTGACTGTGCATGCACTGATCACGTGGCTGATCATACAGTGATCAAATGGCTGATCATTCACTAATTACATGGCTGAACATGCACTGATCACGTAGCTATCATTCACTGATAACATGGCTATCAAGCAATGATCACGCGGCTGATCATAGACTGATCATGAGGCTGTTCATGCACTCATCACGTGTCTGATCATACACTGATCACGTTACGGATTATGCACTGAACACGTGACTGATCATGCACTGATTACGTGGCTCATAATGCACAGATCACGAAGCTGATCATACACTGATTACGTGACTCTGCATGCACTGATCACTTGGCTGATCTTGCACTGTTCATGTGGCTGACCATGCACTGATCACGTGGTTGAACATACACTGATCACGTGGCTGATCATGAACTACTCACTAAGGTGGTCATACATGGATCACGTGACTGTGCATGCACTGATCACAAGGCTGATCATGCACTGATCACGTGGCTGATCATGCCCTCTTCACGTGCCTGATAATGAACTGATCACGTGGCTGACCATCCACTGATCACGAAGCTGATCATACACTGATCACCTGACTGTGCATGCACTGAACACGTGGCTGAACATGCAATGATCACGTGGGAGAACATGCACTGATCACGAAGTTAATCATACACTGATCACGTGACTCTGCATGCACTGATCACGTGGCTAATCATGCACTGATTACGTGGCTGATCATTCGCTGATCAGGTAGCTATCATGCACTGATCACAAGGCCATCATGCACTGATCCCATGGTTCATCATGCACTGATACGTGATTGAACATGCAGGGGTCACATGACTATCATGCACTGTTCACGTGGCTGATCATACCCTGATCATGTGACTGATCATGCACTCATCACATGCCTGATCATGCACTGATCACGTGGCTGATCATGCACTGATCACGAAGCTGATCATACACTGGTCACGTGACTGTGCATGCACTGATCACGTGGCTGATCATACAGTTTTTATGGGGCTGATCATGCACTGATTACGTTGCTGATCATGCACTGCTCACGTAGCTTCCATGCACTGATCACATGGCTATCATGCACTGATCCCATGGCTCATCATTCACTGATCACGTGACGGATCATGCAGGGGTCACGTGGCTGTCATGCACTGATCACGTGGCTGATCATACACTGATCATGTGACTGATTATGCACTGATCACATGCCTGATCAGTAACTGATCACGTTCCTTATCATGCACTTATCACATGACTGATCATGCACTCATCACCTGCCTGATCGTGCACTGATCACGTGGCTGATCATGCACTGATCACGAAGCTGATCATACACTAGTCACGTGACTGTGCATGCACTGATCACGTGGCTGATCATACAGTGATCACGTGGCTGACCATGCACTGATTACATGGCTGATAATGCACTGATCACGTAGCTATCATGCACTGATCACATGGCTATCATGCACTGATCCCATGGCTCATCATTCACTGATAACGTGACTGATCATGCAGGGGTCACGTGGCTATCATGCACTGATCACGTGCCAGATCATGCACTGATCACGTGGCTGATCATGCACTGATCATGAAGCTGATCATACACTGATCACGTGGCTATCATGCACTGATCATGTGGTTGATCATGCACTGAAAACGAAGCTGATCATACACGGATCATGGGACCATGCATGCACTGATCACGTGGCTGATCATGCACTGATCACGTGACTGTGGAGGCACTGATCACGTGGCTGAACATGTACTGATCACGAAGCTTATAATACACTGATCACGTGACTGTGGATGCACTGATCACGTGGCTGACCATGCACTGATCACGAAGCTGATCATACAGTGATCACGTGTCTGTGCATGCACTGATCCCGTGGCTGAACATGGAATGATCACGTGGCTGATCATGCAATGATCACGAAGCTGACCATACACTGGTCACGTGACTGTGCATGCACTGATCACGTGGCTGATCATACAGTGATCAAGTGGCTGATCATTCACTAATTACATGGCTGAACATGCACTGATCACGTAGCTATCATTCACTGATAACATGGCTATCAAGCAATGATCACGCGGCTGATCATGCACTGATCATGAAGCTGATCATACACTGATCACGTGGCTATCATGCACTGATCATGTGGTTGATCATGCACTGAAAACGAAGCTGATCATACACGGATCATGGGACCATGCATGCACTGATCACGTGGCTGATCATGCACTGATCACGTGACTGTGGAGGCACTGATCACGTGGCTGAACATGTACTGATCACGAAGCTTATCATACACTGATCACGTGACTGTGGATGCACTGATCACGTGGCTGACCATGCACTGATCACGAAGCTGATCATACAGTGATCACGTGTCTGTGCATGCACTGATCCCGTGGCTGAACATGGAATGATCACGTGGCTGATCATGCAATGATCACGAAGCTGACCATACACTGGTCACGTGACTGTGCATGCACTGATCACGTGGCTGATCATACAGTGATCACGTGGCTGATCATTCACTGATTACATGGCTGAACATGCACTGATCACGTAGCTATCATGCACTGAAAACATTGATATCAAGCAATTATCATGTGGCTGATCATACACTGATCATGAGGCTGTTCATGCACTGATCACGTGGCTGATCATGCAATGATCACGAAGCTGATCATACACTAATCCCGTGAGTGTGCATGCACTGATCACATGGCTGATCATGCACTGGTCACGTGGGTGATCATGCACTCTTCACTTGCCAGATCATGCACTGATCACGTGGCTGATCATGCACTGATCACGAAGCTGATCATACACTAATCCCGTGCCTGATCATGCACTGATCATTTGGCCGATCATGCACTGATCACGAAGCTGATCATACACTAATCCTGTGACTGTGCATGCACTGATCACGTGGCTGATCGTGCACTGATCACGTGGCTGATCATACACTGATCAGGTGTCTGTGCATGCACTGATCCCGTGGCTGAACATGGAATGATCTCGTGGCTGATCATGCAATGATCACGAAGCTGATCATACACTAATCCCGTGCCTGATCATGCACTGTTCACGTGGTTGATCATGCACTGATCACGAAGCTGATCATACACTAATCCCGTGCCTGATCATGCACTGATCATGTGGCCGATCATGCACTGATCACGAAGCTGATCATACACTAATCCTGTGACTGTGCATGCACTGATCACGTGGCTGATCGTGCACTGATCACGTGGCTGATCATACACTGATCAGGTGTCTGTGCATGCACTGATCCCGTGGCTGAACATGGAATGATCTCGTGGCTGATCATGCAATGATCACGAAGCTGATCATACACTGGTCACGTGACTGTGCATGCACTGATCACGTGGCTGATCATACAGTGATCAAGTGGCTGATCATTCACTAATTACATGGCTGAACATGCACTGATCACGTAGCTATCATTCACTGATAACATGGCTATCAAGCAATGATCACGCGGCTGATCATACACTGATCATGAGGCTGTTCATGCACTCATCACGTGTCTGATCATACACTGATCACGTTACGGATTATGCACTGAACACGTGACTGATCATGCACTGATTACGTGGCTCATAATGCACAGATCACGAAGCTGATCATACACTGATTACGTGACTCTGCATGCACTGATCACTTGGCTGATCTTGCACTGTTCATGTGGCTGACCATGCACTGATCACGTGGTTGAACATACACTGATCACGTGGCTGATCATGAACTACTCACTAAGGTGGTCATACACTGATCACGTGACTGTGCATGCACTGATCACAAGGCTGATCATGCACTGATCACGTGGCTGATCATGCCCTCTTCACGTGCCTGATAATGAACTGATCACGTGGCTGACCATGCACTGATCACGAAGCTGATCATACACTGATCACCTGACTGTGCATGCACTGATCACGTGGCTGAACATGCAATGATCACGTGGGAGAACATGCACTGATCACGAAGTTGATCATACACTGATCACGTGACTCTGCATGCACTGATCACGTGGCTGATCATGCACTGATTACGTGGCTGATCATTCGCTGATCAGGTAGCTATCATGCACTGATCACAAGGCCATCATGCACTGATCCCATGGTTCATCATGCACTGATACGTGATTCAACATGCAGGGGTCACATGGCTATCATGCACTGTTCACGTGGCTGATCATACCCTGATCATGTGACTGATCATGCACTCATCACATGCCTGATCATGCACTGATCACGTGGCTGATCATGCACTGATCACGAAGCTGATCATACACTGGTCACGTGACTGTGCATGCACTGATCACGTGGCTGATCATACAGTGATTATGGGGCTGATCATGCACTGATTACGTTGCTGATCATGCACTGCTCACGTAGCTTCCATGCACTGATCACATGGCTATCATGCACTGATACCATGGCTCATCATTCACTGATCACGTGACGGATCATGCAGGGGTCACGTGGCTGTCATGCACTGATCACGTGGCTGATCATACACTGATCATGTGACTGATTATGCACTGATCACATGCCTGATCAGTAACTGATCACGTTCCTGATCATGCACTTATCACGTGACTGATCATGCACTCATCACCTGCCTGATCGTGCACTGATCACGAGGCTGATCATGCCCTGATCACGAAGCTGATCATACACTAGTCACGTGACTGTGCATGCACTGATCACGTGGCTGATCATACAGTGATCACGTGGCTGATCATGCACTGATTACATGGCTGATAATGCACTGATCACGTAGCTATCATGCACTGATCACATGGCTATCATGCACTGATCCCATGGCTCATCATGCAATGATCACGTGCCAGATCATGCACTGATCACGTGGCTGATCATGCACTGATCATGAAGCTGATCATACACTGATCACGTGGCTATCATGCACTGATCATGTGGTTGATCATGCACTGAAAACGAAGCTGATCATACACGGATCATGGGACCATGCATGCACTGATCACGTGGCTGATCATGCACTGATCACGTGACTGTGGAGGCACTGATCACGTGGCTGAACATGTACTGATCACGAAGCTTATCATACACTGATCACGTGACTGTGGATGCACTGATCACGTGGCTGACCGTGCACTGATCACGAAGCTGATCATACACTGATCACGTGTCTGTGCATGCACTGATCCCATGGCTGAACATGGAATGATCACGTGGCTGATCATGCAATGATCACGAAGCTGACCATACACTGGTCACGTGACTGTGCATGCACTGATCACGTGGCTGATCATACAGTGATCACGTGGCTGATCATTCACTGATTACATGGCTGAACATGCACTGATCACGTAGCTATCATGCACTGAAAACATTGATATCAAGCAATTATCATGTGGCTGATCATACACTGATCATGAGGCTGTTAATGCACTGATCACGTGGCTGATCATGCAATGATCACGAAGCTGATCATACACTAATCCCGTGAGTGTGCATGCACTGATCACATGGCTGATCATGCACTTGTCACGTGGGTGATCATGCACTCTTCACTTGCCAGGTCATGCACTGATCACGTGGCTGATCATGCACTGATCACGAAGCTGATCATACACTAATCCCGTGCCTGATCATGCACTGATCACGTGGTTGATCATGCACTGATCACGAAGCTGATCATACACTAATCCCGTGCCTGATCATGCACTGATCACGTGGCCGATCATGCACTGATCACGAAGCTGATCATACACTAATCCTGTGACTGTGCATGCACTGATCACGTGGCTGATCGTGCACTGATCACGTGGGAGATCATGCACTGATCACGTGGCTGATCATGCACTCTTCACGTACCTGATCATGCACTGATCACGTTGCTGACCATGCACTGATCACGAAGCTAATCATACACTGATCACGTGTCTGTGCATGCACTGAACCCGTGGCTGAACATGCAATGATCACGTGGCTGATCATGCACTGATCTCGAAGCTGATCATACAATGGACACGTGACTGTGCATGCACTGATCACGTGGCTAATCATGCACTGATTACATGGCTGATCACGTACCTATCATGCACTGATAACATGGCTATCAAGCACTGATCACGTGGCTGATCATACACTGATCATGAGGCTGTTCATGCACTCATCATGTGTCTGATTATACACTGATCACATTACTGATAATGCACTGAACACGTGCCTGATCATGCAGTGATTACGTGGCTGATCATGCACTGATCACGAAGCTGATCATACACTGATCACGTGACTGTGCATGCACTGATCACGTGGCTGATCATGCTCTGATCACCTGGCTGATCATGCACTGATAACTTTGCTATCATACACTTATCACGTGACTGATCATGCACACTTGAGTGCCTGATCATGCACTGTTCACTTTGGAGATCATGCACTGATCACGAAGCTGATCATACACTGATCACGTGACTGTGCATGCAATGGTCACGTGGCTGAACATGCACTGATCACGTGGGTGATAATTCACTGATGACATGGCTGATCATACACTTATCTCGTGACTGATCATGCACTAATCACGTTGCGGATCATGCACTGATCACGCGGCTGATCATAGACTGATCATGAGGCTGTTCATGCACTCATCACGTGTCTGATCATACACTGATCACGTTACGGATTATGCACTGAACACGTGACTGATCATGCACTGATTACGTGGCTCATAATGCACAGATCACGAAGCTGATCATACACTGATTACGTGACTCTGCATGCACTGATCACTTGGCTGATCTTGCACTGTTCATGTGGCTGACCATGCACTGATCACGTGGTTGAACATACACTGATCACGTGGCTGATCATGAACTACTCACTAAGGTGGTCATACACGGATCACGTGACTGTGCATGCACTGATCACAAGGCTGATCATGCACTGATCACGTGGCTGATCATGCCCTCTTCACGTGCCTGATAATGAACTGATCACGTGGCTGACCATGCACTGATCACGAAGCTGATCATTCACTGATCACCTGACTGTGCATGCACTGATCACGTGGCTGAACATGCAATGATCACGTGGGAGAACATGCACTCATCACGAAGTTGATCATACACTGATCACGTGACTCTGCATGCACTGATCATGTGACTGAACATGCAATGATCACGTGGCTGATCATGCACTGATTACGTGGCTGATCATGCGCTGATCACCTAGCTATCATGCACTGATCACAAGGCTATCATGCACTGATCCCATGGCTCATCATGCACTGATACGTGATTGATCATTCAGGGGTCACATGGCTATCAAGCACTGTTCACGTGGCTGATCATACCCTGATCATGTGACTGATCATGCACTCATCACATGCCTGATCATGCACTGATCACGTGGCTGATCATGCACTGATCACGAAGCTGATCATACACTGGTCACGTGACTGTGCATGCACTGATCACGTGGCTGATCATACAGTGATTACGGGGTTGATCATGCACTGATTAAGTTGCTGATCATGCACTGCTCACGTAGCTATCATGCACTGATCACATGGCTATCATGCACTGATCCCATGGCTCATCATTCACTGATCACGTGACGGATCATGCAGGGGTCACGTGGCTGTCATGCGCTGATCACGTGGCTGATCATACACTGATCATGTGACTGATTATGCACTGATCACATGCCTGATCAGTAACTGATCACGTTCCTGATCATGCACTTATCACGTGACTGATCATGCACTCATCACCTGCCTGATCGTGCACTGATCACGTGGCTGATCATGCACTGATCACGAAGCTGATCATACACTAGTCACGTGACTGTGCATGCACTGATCACGTGGCTGATCATACACTAGTCACGTGACTGTGCATGCACTGATTACGTGGCTGATAATGCACTGATCACGTAGCTATCATACACTGATCACATGGCTATCATGCACTGATCCCATGGCTCATCAGGCACTGATCACGTGCCAGATCATGCACTGATCACGTGGCTGATCATGCACTGACCATGAAGCTGATCATACACTGATCACGTGGCTATCATGCACTGATCATGTGGTTGATCATGCACTGAAAACGAAGCTGATCATACACGGATCATGGGACCATGCATGCACTGATCACGTGGCTGATCATGCACTGATCACGTGACTGTGGAGGCACTGATCACGTGGCTGAACATGTACTGATCACGAAGCTTATCATACACTGATCACGTGACTGTGGATGCACTGATCACGTGGCTGACCATGCACTGATCACGAAGCTGATCATACACTGATCACGTGTCTGTGCATGCACTGATCCCGTGGCTGAACATGGAATGATCACGTGGCTGATCATGCAATGATCACGAAGCTGACCATACACTGGTCACGTGACTGTGCATGCACTGATCACGTGGCTGATCATACAGTGATCACGTGGCTGATCATTCACTGATTACATGGCTGAACATGCAATGATCACGAAGCTGATCATACACTAATCCCGTGAGTGTGCATGCACTGATCACATGGCTGATCATGCACTGGTCACGTGGGTGATCATGCACTCTTCACTTGCCAGGTCATGCACTGATCACGTGGCTGATCATGCACTGATCACGAAGCTGATCATACACTAATCCCGTGCCTGATCATGCACTGATCACGTGGTTGATCATGCACTGATCACGAAGCTGATCATACACTAATCCCGTGCCTGATCATGCACTGATCACGTGGCCGATCATGCACTGATCACGAAGCTGATCATACACTAATCCTGTGACTGTGCATGCACTGATCACGTGGCTGATCGTGCACTGATCACGTGGGAGATCATGCACTGATCACGTGGCTGATCATGCACTCTTCACGTACCTGATCATGCACTGATCACGTTGCTGACCATGCACTGATCACGAAGCTAATCATACACTGATCACGTGTCTGTGCATGCACTGAACCCGTGGCTGAACATGCAATGATTACGTGGCTGATCATGCACTGATCTCGAAGCTGATCATACAATGGATACGTGACTGTGCATGCACTGATCACGTGGCTGGTCATACAGTGATCACGTGGCTGATCATGCACTGATTACATGGCTGATCACGTACCTATCATGCACTGATAACATGGCTATCAAGCACTGATCACGTGGCTGATCATACACTGATCATGAGGCTGTTCATGCACTCATCATGTGTCTGATTATACACTGATCACATTACTGATAATGCACTGAACACGTGCCTGATCATGCACTGATTACGTGGCTGATCATGCACTGATCACGAAGCTAATCATACACTGATCACGTGTCTGTGCATGCACTGAACCCGTGGCTGAACATGCAATGATTACGTGGCTGATCATGCACTGATCTCGAAGCTGATCATACAATGGACACGTGACTGTGCATGCACTGATCACGTGGCTGGTCATACAGTGATCACGTGGCTGATCATGCACTGATTACATGGCTGATCACGTACCTATCATGCACTGATAACATGGCTATCAAGCACTGATCACGTGGCTGATCATACACTGATCATGAGGCTGTTCATGCACTCATCATGTGTCTGATTATACACTGATCACATTACTGATAATGCACTGAACACGTGCCTGATCATGCAGTGATTACGTGGCTGATCATGCACTGATCACGAAGCTGATCATACACTGATCACGTGACTGTGCATGCACTGATCACGTGGCTGATCATGCTCTGATCACCTGGCTGATCATGCACTGATAACTTTGCTATCATACACTTATCACGTGACTGATCATGCACACTTGAGTGCCTGATCATGCACTGTTCACTTTGGAGATCATGCACTGATCACGAAGCTGATCATACACTGATCACGTGACTGTGCATGCAATGGTCACGTGGCTGAACATGCACTGATCACGTGGGTGATAATTCACTGATGACATGGCTGATCATACACTTATCTCGTGACTGATCATGCACTAATCACGTTGCGGATCATGCACTGATCACGCGGCTGATCATAGACTGATCATGAGGCTGTTCATGCACTCATCACGTGTCTGATCATACACTGATCACGTTACGGATTATGCACTGAACACGTGACTGATCATGCACTGATTACGTGGCTCATAATGCACAGATCACGAAGCTGATCATACACTGATTACGTGACTCTGCATGCACTGATCACTTGGCTGATCTTGCACTGTTCATGTGGCTGACCATGCACTGATCACGTGGTTGAACATACACTGATCACGTGGCTGATCATGAACTACTCACTAAGGTGGTCATACACGGATCACGTGACTGTGCATGCACTGATCACAAGGCTGATCATGCACTGATCACGTGGCTGATCATGCCCTCTTCACGTGCCTGATAATGAACTGATCACGTGGCTGACCATGCACTGATCACGAAGCTGATCATTCACTGATCACCTGACTGTGCATGCACTGATCACGTGGCTGAACATGCAATGATCACGTGGGAGAACATGCACTCATCACGAAGTTGATCATACACTGATCACGTGACTCTGCATGCACTGACCATGTGACTGAACATGCAATGATCACGTGGCTGATCATGCACTGATTACGTGGCTGATCATGCGCTGATCACCTAGCTATCATGCACTGATCACAAGGCTATCATGCACTGATCCCATGGCTCATCATGCACTGATACGTGATTGATCATTCAGGGGTCACATGGCTATCATGCACTGTTCACGTGGCTGATCATACCCTGATCATGTGACTGATCATGCACTCATCACATGCCTGATCATGCACTGATCACGAAGCTGATCATACACTGGTCACGTGACTGTGCATGCACTGATCACGTGGCTGATCATACAGTGATTACGGGGCTGATCATGCACTGATTAAGTTGCTGAGCATGCACTGCTCACGTAGCTATCATGCACTGATCACATGGCTATCATGCACTGATCCCATGGCTCATCATTCACTGATCACGTGACGGATCATGCAGGGGTCACGTGGCTGTCATGCGCTGATCACGTGGCTGATCATACACTGATCATGTGACTGATTATGCACTGATCACATGCCTGATCAGTAACTGATCACGTTCCTGATCATGCACTTATCACGTGACTGATCATGCACTCATCACCTGCCTGATCGTGCACTGATCACGTGGCTGATCATGCACTGATCACGAAGCTGATCATACACTAGTCACGTGACTGTGCATGCACTGATCACGTGGCTGATCATACAGTGATCACGTGGCTGATCATGCACTGATTACATGGCTGATAATGCACTGATCACGTAGCTATCATACACTGATCACATGGCTATCATGCACTGATCCCATGGCTCATCATGCACTGATCACGTGCCAGATCATGCACTGATCACGTGGCTGATCATGCACTGACCATGAAGCTGATCATACACTGATCACGTGGCTATCATGCACTGATCATGTGGTTGATCATGCACTGAAAACGAAGCTGATCATACACGGATCATGGGACCATGCATGCACTGATCACGTGGCTGATCAGGCACTGATCACGTGACTGTGGAGGCACTGATCACGTGGCTGAACATGTACTGATCACGAAGCTTATCATACACTGATCACGTGACTGTGGATGCACTGATCACGTGGCTGACCATGCACTGATCACGAAGCTGATCATACACTGATCACGTGTCTGTGCATGCACTGATCCCGTGGCTGAACATGGAATGATCACGTGGCTGATCATGCAATGATCACGAAGCTGACCATACACTGGTCACGTGACTGTGCATGCACTGATCACGTGGCTGATCATACAGTGATCACGTGGCTGATCATTCACTGATTACATGGCTGAACATGCAATGATCACGAAGCTGATCATACACTAATCCCGTGAGTGTGCATGCACTGATCACATGGCTGATCATGCACTGGTCACGTGGGTGATCATGCACTCTTCACTTGCCAGGTCATGCACTGATCACGTGGCTGATCATGCACTGATCACGAAGCTGATCATACACTAATCCCGTGCCTGATCATGCACTGATCACGTGGTTGATCATGCACTGATCACGAAGCTGATCATACACTAATCCCGTGCCTGATCATGCACTGATCACGTGGCCGATCATGCACTGATCACGAAGCTGATCATACACTAATCCTGTGACTGTGCATGCACTGATCACGTGGCTGATCGTGCACTGATCACGTGGGAGATCATGCACTGATCACGTGGCTGATCATGCACTCTTCACGTACCTGATCATGCACTGATCACGTTGCTGACCATGCACTGATCACGAAGCTAATCATACACTGATCACGTGTCTGTGCATGCACTGAACCCGTGGCTGAACATGCAATGATTACGTGGCTGATCATGCACTGATCTCGAAGCTGATCATACAATGGACACGTGACTGTGCATGCACTGATCACGTGGCTGGTCATACAGTGATCACGTGGCTGATCATGCACTGATTACATGGCTGATCACGTACCTATCATGCACTGATAACATGGCTATCAAGCACTGATCACGTGGCTGATCATACACTGATCATGAGGCTGTTCATGCACTCATCATGTGTCTGATTATACACTGATCACATTACTGATAATGCACTGAACACGTGCCTGATCATGCAGTGATTACGTGGCTGATCATGCACTGATCTCGAAGCTGATCATACAATGGACACGTGACTGTGCATGCACTGATCACGTGGCTGGTCATACAGTGATCACGTGGCTGATCATGCACTGATTACATGGCTGATCACGTACCTATCATGCACTGATAACATGGCTATCAAGCACTGATCACGTGGCTGATCATACACTGATCATGAGGCTGTTCATGCACTCATCATGTGTCTGATTATACACTGATCACATTACTGATAATGCACTGAACACGTGCCTGATCATGCAGTGATTACGTGGCTGATCATGCACTGATCACGAAGCTGATCATACACTGATCACGTGACTGTGCATGCACTGATCACGTGGCTGATCATGCTCTGATCACCTGGCTGATCATGCACTGATAACTTTGCTATCATACACTTATCACGTGACTGATCATGCACACTTTAGTGCCTGATCATGCACTGTTCACTCTGGAGATCATGCACTGATCACGAAGCTGATCATACACTGATCACGTGACTGTGCATGCAATGGTCACGTGGCTGAACATGCACTGATCACGTGGGTGATAATTCACTGATGACATGGCTGATCATACACTTATCTCGTGACTGATCATGCACTAATCACGTTGCGGATCATGCACTGATCACGCGGCTGATCATAGACTGATCATGAGGCTGTTCATGCACTCATCACGTGTCTGATCATACACTGATCACGTTACGGATTATGCACTGAACACGTGACTGATCATGCACTGATTACGTGGCTCATAATGCACAGATCACGAAGCTGATCATACACTGATTACGTGACTCTGCATGCACTGATCACTTGGCTGATCTTGCACTGTTCATGTGGCTGACCATGCACTGATCACGTGGTTGAACATACACTGATCACGTGGCTGATCATGAACTACTCACTAAGGTGGTCATACACTGATCACGTGACTGTGCATGCACTGATCACAAGGCTGATCATGCACTGATCACGTGGCTGATCATGCCCTCTTCACGTGCCTGATAATGAACTGATCACGTGGCTGACCATGCACTGATCACGAAGCTGATCATACACTGATCACCTGACTGTGCATGCACTGATCACGTGGCTGAACATGCAATGATCACGTGGGAGAACATGCACTCATCACGAAGTTGATCATACCCTGATCACGTGACTCTGCATGCACTGATCATGTGACTGAACATGCAATGATCACGTGGCTGATCATGCACTGATTACGTGGCTGATCATGCGCTGATCACCTAGCTATCATGCACTGATCACAAGGCTATCATGCACTGATGCCATGGCTCATCATGCACTGATACGTGATTGAACATGCAGGAGTCACGTGGCTATCATGCACTGTTCACGTGGCTGATCATACCCTGATCATGTGACTGATCATGCACTCATCACATGCCTGATCATGCACTGATCACGTGGCTGATCATGCACTGATCACGAAGCTGATCATACACTGGTCACGTGACTGTGCATGCACTGATCACGTGGCTGATCATACAGTGATTACGGGGCTGATCATGCACTGATTACGTTGCTGATCATGCACTGCTCACGTAGCTATCATGCACTGATCACATGGCTATCATGCACTGATCCCATGGCTCATCATTCACTGATCACGTGACGGATCATGCAGGGGTCACGTGGCTGTCATGCACTGATCACGTGGCTGATCATGCACTGATCATGAAGCTGATCATACACTGATCACGTGGCTATCATGCACTGATCATGTGGTTGATCATGCACTGAAAACGAAGCTGATCATACACGGATCATGGGACCATGCATGCACTGATCACGTAGCTGATCATGCACTGATCACGTGACTCTGGAGGCACTGATCACGTGGCTGATCATGCACTGATCATGAAGCTGATCATACACTGATCACGTGGCTATCATGCACTGATCATGTGGTTGATCATGCACTGAAAACGAAGATGATCATACACGGATCATGGGACCATGCATGCACTGATCACGTGGCTGATCATGCACTGATCACGTACCTATCATGCACTGATAACATGGCTATCAAGCACTGATCACGTGGCTGATCATACACTGATCATGAGCCTGTTCATGCACTCATCATGTGTCTGATTATACACTGATCACATTACTGATAATGCACTGAACACGTGCCTGATCATGCACTGATTACGTGGCTGATCATGCACTGATCACGAAGGTGATCATACACTGATCACGTGACTGTGCATGCACTGATCACGTGGCTGATCATGCTCTGATCACCTGGCTGATCATGCACTGATAACTTTGCTATCATACACTTATCACGTGACTGATCATGCACACTTGAGTGCCTGATCATGCCCTGTTCACTTTGGAGATCATGCACTGATCACGAAGCTGATCATACACTGATCACGTGACTGTGCATGCAATGGTCACGTGGTTGAACATGCACTGATCACGTGGGTGATAATTCACTGATGACATGACTGATCATACACTTATCTCGTGACTGATCATGCACTAATCACGTTGCGGATCATGCACTGATCACGCGGCTGATCATAGACTGATCATGAGGCTGTTCATGCACTCATCACGTGTCTGATCATACACTGATCACGTTACGGATTATGCACTGAACACGTGACTGATCATGCACTGATTACGTGGCTCATAATGCACAGATCACGAAGCTGATCATACACTGATTACGTGACTCTGCATGCACTGATCACTTGGCTTATCTTGCACTGTTCATGTGGCTGACCATGCACTGATCACGTGGTTGAACATACACTGATCACGTGGCTGATCATGAACTACTCACTAAGGTGGTCATACACGGATCACGTGACTGTGCATGCACTGATCACAAGGCTGATCATGAACTGATCACGTGGCTGATCATGCCCTCTTCACGTGCCTGATAATGAACTGAGCACGTGGCTGACCATGCACTGATCACGAAGCTGATCATACACTGATCACCTGACTGTGCATGCACTGATCACGTGGCTGAACATGCAATGATCACGTGGGAGAACATGCACTCATCACGAAGTTGATCATACACTGATCACGTGACTCTGCATGCACTGATCACGTGACTGAACATGCAATGATCACGTGGCTGATCATGCACTGATTACGTGGCTGATCATGCGCTGATCACCTAGCTATCATGCACTGATCACAAGGCTATCATGCACTGATCCCATGGCTCATCATGCACTGATACGTGATTGAACATGCAGGAGTCACGTGGCTATCATGCACTGTTCACGTGGCTGATCATACCCTGATCATGTGACTGATCATGCACTCATCACATGCCTGATCATGCACTGATCACGTGGCTGATCATGCACTGATCACGAAGCTGATTATACACTGGGCACCTGACTGTGCATGCACTGATCACGTGGCTGATCATACAGTGATTACGGGGCTGATCATGCACTGATTACGTTGCTGATCATGCACTGCTCACGTAGCTATCATGCACTGATCACATGGCTATCATGCACTGATCCCATGGCTCATCATTCACTGATCACGTGACGGATCATGCAGGGGTCACGTGGCTGTCATGCACTGATCACGTGGCTGATCATACACTGATCATGTGACTGATTATGCACTGATCACATGCCTGATCAGTAACTGATCACGTTGCTGATCATGCACTTATCACGTGACTGATCATGCACTCATCACCTGCCTGATCGTGCACTGATCACGTGGCTGATCATGCACTGATCACGAAGCTGATCATACACTAGTCACGTGACTGTGCATGCACTGATCACGTGGCTGATCATACAGTGATCACGTGGCTGATCATGCACTGATTACATGGCTGATAATGCACTGATCACGTAGCTATCATGCACTGATCACATGGCTATCATGCACTGATCCCATGGCTCATCATGCACTGATAACGTGACTGATCATGCAGGGGTCACGTGGCTATCATGCACTGATCACGTGCCAGATCATGCACTGATCACGTGGCTGATCATGCACTGATCATGAAGCTGATCATACACTGATCACGTGGCTATCATGCACTGATCATGTGGTTGATCATGCACTGAAAACGAAGCTGATCATACACGGATCATGGGACCATGCATGCACTGATCACGTGGCTGATCATGCACTGATCACGTGACTGTGGAGGCACTGATCACGTGGCTGAACATGTACTGATCACGAATCTTATCATACACTGATCACATGACTGTGGATGCACTCATCACGTGGCTGACCATGCACTGATCACGAAGCTGATCATACACTGATCACGTGTCTGTGCATGCACTGATCCCGTGGCTGAACATGGAATGATCACGTGGCTGATCATGCAATGATCACGAAGCTGACCATACACTGGTCACGTGACTGTGCATGCACTGATCACGTGGCTGATCATACAGTGATCACGTGGCTGATCATTCACTGATTACATGGCTGAACATGCACTGATCACGTAGCTATCATGCACTGAAAACATTGATATCAAGCAATGATCATGTGGCTGATCATACACTGATCATGAGGCTGTTCATGCACTGATCACGTGGCTGATCATGCAATGATCACGAAGCTGATCATACACTAATCCCGTGAGTGTGCATGCACTGATCACACGGCTGATCATGCACTGGTCACGTGGGTGATCATGCACTCTTCACTTGCCAGATCATGCACTGATCACGTGGCTGATCATGCACTGATCACGAAGCTGATCATACACTAATCCCGTGCCTGATCATGCACTGATCACGTGGTTGATCATGCACTGATCACGAAGCTGATCATACACTAATCCCGTGCCTGATCATGCACTGATCACGTGGCCGATCATGCACTGATCACGAAGCTGATCATACACTAATCCTGTGACTGTGCATGCACTGATCACGTGGCTGATCGTGCACTGATCACGTGGGAGATCATGCACTGATCACGTGGCTGATCATGCACTCTTCACGTACCTGATCATGCACCGATCACGTAGCTGACCATGCACTGATCACGAAGCTAATCATACACTGATCACGTGTCTGTGCATGCACTGAACCCGTGGCTGAACATGCAATGATTACGTGGCTGATCATGCACTGATCTCGAAGCTGATCATACAATGGACACGTGACTGTGCATGCACTGATCACGTGGCTGGTCATACAGTGATCACGTGGCTGATCATGCACTGATTACATGGCTGATCACGTACCTATCATGCACTGATAACATGGCTATCAAGCACTGATCACGTGGCTGATCATACACTGATCATGAGGCTGTTCATGCACTCATCATGTGTCTGATTATACACTGATCACATTACTGATAATGCACTGAACACGTGCCTGATCATGCAGTGATTACGTGGCTGATCATGCACTGATCTCGAAGCTGATCATACAATGGACACGTGACTGTGCATGCACTGATCACGTGGCTGGTCATACAGTGATCACGTGGCTGATCATGCACTGATTACATGGCTGATCACGTACCTATCATGCACTGATAACATGGCTATCAAGCACTGATCACGTGGCTGATCATACACTGATCATGAGGCTGTTCATGCACTCATCATGTGTCTGATTATACACTGATCACATTACTGATAATGCACTGAACACGTGCCTGATCATGCAGTGATTACGTGGCTGATCATGCACTGATCACGAAGCTGATCATACACTGATCACGTGACTGTGCATGCACTGATCACGTGGCTGATCATGCTCTGATCACCTGGCTGATCATGCACTGATAACTTTGCTATCATACACTTATCACGTGACTGATCATGCACACTTGAGTGCCTGATCATGCACTGATCACGAAGCTGATCATACACTGATCACGTGACTGTGCATGCAATGGTCACGTGGCTGAACATGCACTGATCACGTGGGTGATAATTCACTGATGACATGGCTGATCATACACTTATCTCGTGACTGATCATGCACTAATCACGTTGCGGATCATTCACTGATCACGCGGCTGATCATAGACTGATCATGAGGCTGTTCATGCACTCATCACGTGTCTGATCATACACTGATCACGTTACGGATTATGCACTGAACACGTGACTGATGATGCACTGATTACGTGGCTCATAATGCACAGATCACGAAGCTGATCATACACTGATTACGTGACTCTGCATGCACTGATCACTTGGCTGATCTTGCACTGTTCATGTGGCTGACCATGCACTGATCACGTGGTTGAACATACACTGATCACGTGGCTGATCATGAACTACTCACTAAGGTGGTCATACACGGATCACGTGACTGTGCATGCACTGATCACAAGGCTGATCATGCACTGATCACGTGGCTGATCATGCCCTCTTCACGTGCCTGATAATGAACTGATCACGTGGCTGACCATGCACTGATCACGAAGCTGATCATTCACTGATCACCTGACTGTGCATGCACTGATCACGTGGCTGAACATGCAATGATCACGTGGGAGAACATGCACTCATCACGAAGTTGATCATACACTGATCACGTGACTCTGCATGCACTGATCATGTGACTGAACATGCAATGATCACGTGGCTGATCATGCACTGATTACGTGGCTGATCATGCGCTGATCACCTAGCTATCATGCACTGATCACAAGGCTATCATGCACTGATCCCATGGCTCATCATGCACTGATACGTGATTGATCATTCAGGGGTCACATGGCTATCATGCACTGTTCACGTGGCTGATCATACCCTGATCATGTGACTGATCATGCACTCATCACATGCCTGATCATGCACTGATCACGTGGCTGATCATGCACTGATCACGAAGCTGATCATACACTGGTCACGTGACTGTGCATGCACTGATCACGTGGCTGATCATACAGTGATTACGGGGCTGATCATGCACTGATTAAGTTGCTGAGCATGCACTGCTCACGTAGCTATCATGCACTGATCACATGGCTATCATGCACTGATCCCATGGCTCATCATTCACTGATCACGTGACGGATCATGCAGGGGTCACGTGGCTGTCATGCGCTGATCACGTGGCTGATCATACACTGATCATGTGACTGATTATGCACTGATCACATGCCTGATCAGTAACTGATCACGTTCCTGATCATGCACTTATCACGTGACTGATCATGCACTCATCACCTGCCTGATCGTGCACTGATCACGTGGCTGATCATGCACTGATCACGAAGCTGATCATACACTAGTCACGTGACTGTGCATGCACTGATCACGTGGCTGATCATACAGTGATCACGTGGCTGATCATGCACTGATTACATGGCTGATAATGCACTGATCACGTAGCTATCATGCACTGATCACATGGCTATCATGCACTGATCCCATGGCTCATCATGCACTGATCACGTGCCAGATCATGCACTGATCACGTGGCTGATCATGCACTGACCATGAAGCTGATCATACACTGATCACGTGGCTATCATGCACTGATCATGTGGTTGATCATGCACTGAAAACGAAGCTGATCATACACGGATCATGGGACCATGCATGCACTGATCACGTGGCTGATCATGCACTGATCACGTAACTGTGGAGGCACTGATCACGTGGCTGAACATGTACTGATCACGAAGCTTATCATACACTGATCACGTGACTGTGGATGCACTGATCACGTGGCTGACCATGCACTGATCACGAAGCTGATCATACACTTATCACGTGTCTGTGCATGCACTGATCCCGTGGCTGAACATGGAATGATCACGTGGTTGAACATACACTGATCACGTGGCTGATCATGAACTACTCACTAAGGTGGTCATACACGGATCACGTGACTGTGCATGCACTGATCACAAGGCTGATCATGCACTGATCACGTGGCTGATCATGCCCTCTTCACGTGCCTGATAATGAACTGATCACGTGGCTGACCATGCACTGATCACGAAGCTGATCATTCACTGATCACCTGACTGTGCATGCACTGATCACGTGGCTGAACATGCAATGATCACGTGGGAGAACATGCACTCATCATGAAGTTGATCATACACTGATCACGTGACTCTGCATGCACTGATCATGTGACTGAACATGCAATGATCACGTGGCTGATCATGCACTGATTACGTGGCTGATCATGCGCTGATCACCTAGCTATCATGCACTGATCACAAGGCTATCATGCACTGATCCCATGGCTCATCATGCACTGATACGTGATTGATCATTCAGGGGTCACATGGCTATCATGCACTGTTCACGTGGCTGATCATACCCTGATCATGTGACTGATCATGCACTCATCACATGCCTGATCATGCACTGATCACGTGGCTGATCATGCACTGATCACGAAGCTGATCATACACTGGTCACGTGACTGTGCATGCACTGATCACGTGGCTGATCATACAGTGATTACGGGGCTGATCATGCACTGATTAAGTTGCTGAGCATGCACTGCTCACGTAGCTATCATGCACTGATCACATGGCTATCATGCACTGATCCCATGGCTCATCATTCACTGATCACGTGACGGATCATGCAGGGGTCACGTGGCTGTCATGCGCTGATCACGTGGCTGATCATACACTGATCATGTGACTGATTATGCACTGATCACATGCCTGATCAGTAACTGATCACGTTCCTGATCATGCCCTTATCACGTGACTGATCATGCACTCATCACCTGCCTGATCGTGCACTGATCACGTGGCTGATCATGCACTGATCACGAAGCTGATCATACACTAGTCACGTGACTGTGCATGCACTGATCACGTGGCTGATCATACAGTGATCACGTGGCTGATCATGCACTGATTACATGGCTGATAATGCACTGATCACGTAGCTATCATGCACTGATCACATGGCTATCATGCACTGATCCCATGGCTCATCATGCACTGATCACGTGCCAGATCATGCACTGATCACGTGGCTGATCATGCACTGACCATGAAGCTGATCATACACTGATCACGTGGCTATCATGCACTGATCATGTGGTTGATCATGCACTGAAAACGAAGCTGATCATACACGGATCATGGGACCATGCATGCACTGATCACGTGGCTGATCATGCACTGATCACGTAACTGTGGAGGCACTGATCACGTGGCTGAACATGTACTGATCACGAAGCTTATCATACACTGATCACGTGACTGTGGATGCACTGATCACGTGGCTGACCATGCACTGATCACGAAGCTGATCATACACTTATCACGTGTCTGTGCATGCACTGATCCCGTGGCTGAACATGGAATGATCACGTGGCTGATCATGCAATGATCACGAAGCTGACCATACACTGGTCACGTGACTGTGCATGCACTGATCACGTGGCTGATCATACAGTGATCACGTGGCTGATCATTCACTGATTACATGGCTGAACATGCACTGATCACGTAGCTATCATGCACTGAAAACATTGATATCAAGCAATTATCATGTGGCTGATCATACACTGATCATGAGGCTGTTCATGCACTGATCACGTGGCTGATCATGCAATGATCACGAAGCTGATCATACACTAATCCCGTGAGTGTGCATGCACTGATCACATGGCTGATCATGCACTGGTCACGTGGGTGATCATGCACTCTTCAGTTGCCAGGTCATGCACTGATCACGTGGCTGATCATGCACTGATCACGAAGCTGATCATACACTAATCCCGTGCCTGATCATGCACTGATCACGTGGTTGATCATGCACTGATCACGAAGCTGATCATACACTAATCCCGTGCCTGATCATGCACTGATCACGTGGCCGATCATGCACTGATCACGAAGCTGATCATACACTAATCCTGTGACTGTGCATGCACTGATCACGTGGCTGATCGTGAACTGATCACGTGGGAGATCATGCACTGATCACGTGGCTGATCATGCACTCTTCACGTACCTGATCATGCACTGATCACGTTGCTGACCATGCACTGATCACGAAGCTAATCATACACTGATCACGTGTCTGTGCATGCACTGAACCCGTGGCTGAACATGCAATGATTACGTGGCTGATCATGCACTGATCTCGAAGCTGATCATACAATGGACACGTGACTGTGCATGCACTGATCACGTGGCTGGTCATACAGTGATCACGTGGCTGATCATGCACTGATTACATGGCTGATCACGTACCTATCATGCACTGATAACATGGCTATCAAGCACTGATCACGTGGCTGATCATACACTGATCATGAGGCTGTTCATGCACTCATCATGTGTCTGATTATACACTGATCACATTACTGATAATGCACTGAACACGTGCCTGATCATGCAGTGATTACGTGGCTGATCATGCACTGATCACGAAGCTGATCATACACTGATCACGTGACTGTGCATGCACTGATCACGTGGCTGATCATGCTCTGATCACCTGGCTGATCATGCACTGATAACTTTGCTATCATACACTTATCACGTGACTGATCATGCACACTTGAGTGCCTGATCATGCACTGTTCACTTTGGAGATCATGCACTGATCACGAAGCTGATCATACACTGATCACGTGACTGTGCATGCAATGGTCACGTGGCTGAACATGCACTGATCACGTGGGTGATAATTCACTGATGACATGGCTGATCATACACTTATCTCGTGACTGATCATGCACTAATCACGTTGCGGATCATGCACTGATCACGCGGCTGATCATAGACTGATCATGAGGCTGTTCATGCACTCATCACGTGTCTGATCATACACTGATCACGTTACGGATTATGCACTGAACACGTGACTGATCATGCACTGATTACGTGGCTCATAATGCACAGATCACGAAGCTGATCATACACTGATTACGTGACTCTGCATGCACTGATCACTTGGCTGATCTTGCACTGTTCATGTGGCTGACCATGCACTGATCACGTGGTTGAACATACACTGATCACGTGGCTGATCATGAACTACTCACTAAGGTGGTCATACACGGATCACGTGACTGTGCATGCACTGATCACAAGGCTGATCATGCACTGATCACGTGGCTGATCATGCCCTCTTCACGTGCCTGATAATGAACTGATCAACTGGCTGACCATGCACTGATCACGAAGCTGATCATACACTGATTACGTTACTGTGCATGCACTGATCACGTAGCTGATCTTGCACTGTTCATGTGGCTGACCATGCACTGATCACGTGGTTGAACATACACTGATCACGTGGCTGATCATGAACTACTCACTAAGGTGGTCATACACTGATCACGTGACTGTGCATGCACTGATCACAAGGCTGATCATGCACTGATCACGTGGCTGATCATGCCCTCTTCACGTGCCTGATAATGAACTGATCACGTGGCTGACCATGCACTGATCACGAAGTTGATCATACACTGATCACGTGACTCTGCATGCACTGATCATGTGACTGAACATGCAATGAACACGTGGCTGATCATGCACTGATTACGTGGCTGATCATGCGCTGATCAGGTAGCTATCATGCACTGATCACAAGGCTATCATGCACTGATCCCATGGCTCATCATGCACTGATACGTGATTGAACATGCAGGAATCACGTGGCTATCATGCACTGTTCACGTGGCTGATCATACCCTGATCATGTGACTGATCATGCACTCATCACATGCCTGATCATGCACTGATCACGTGGCTGATCATGCACTGATCACGAAGCTGATCATACACTGGTCACGTGACTGTGCATGCACTGATCACGTGGCTGATCATACAGTGAATACGGGGCTGATCATGCACTGATTACGTTGCTGATCATGCACTGCTCACGTAGCTATCATGCACTGATCCCATGGCTCATCATGCACTGATCACGTGACGGATCATGCAGGGGTCACGTGGCTGTCATGCACTGATCACGTGCCAGATCATGCACTGATCACGTGGCTGATCATGCACTGATCATGAAGCTGATCATACACTGATCACGTGGCTATCATGCACTGATCATGTGGTTGATCATGCACTGAAAACGAAGCTGATCATACACGGATCATGGGACCATGCATGCACTGATCACGTGGCTGATCATGCACTGATCACGTGACTGTGGAGGCACTGATCACGTGGCTGATCATGCACTGATCATGAAGCTGATCATACACTGATCACGTGGCTATCATGCACTGATCATGTGGTTGATCATGCACTGAAACGAAGCTGATCATACACGGATCATGGGACCATGCATGCACTGATCACGTGGCTGATCATGCACTCTTCACGTGCCTGATCATGCACTGATCACGTGGCTGATCATACACTGATCATTAGGCTTTTCATGCACTCATCACGTGTCTGATCATACACTGATCACATTACTGATAATGCACTGAACACGTGCCTGATAATGCAGTGATCACGTGGCTCATCATGCACTGATCACGAAGCTGATCATACACTGATTACGTTACTGTGCATGCACTGATCACTTGGCTGATCTTGCACTGTTCATGTGGCTGATCATGCACTGATCACGTGGTTGATCATACACTGATCACGTGGCTGATCATGAACTAATCACCAAGCTGTTCATGCACTGATCACGTGACTGTGCATGCACTGATAACGTGGCTGATCATACACTGATCACGTGCCAGATCATACACTGATCACGAGACTGCACATGCACTGATCACGTGGCCTGATCATGCACTGATCATGAAGCTGATCATACACTGATCACGGGACTGTGCATGCACTGATCATGTGGTTGATCCTGCACTGAGCACCTGGCTGATCATACACTGATAACCATGCTATCATACACTGATCACGTGACTGATCATGCCCTCTTCACGTGCCTGATGATGAACTGATCACGTGGCTGACCATGCACTGTTCACGAAGCTGATCATACACTGATCACCTGACTGTGCATGCACTGATCACGTGGCTGAACATGCAATGATCACGTGGGAGATCATGCACTGATCACGTGGCTGATCATCCAAACTTCACTTGCCTGATCATGCACTGATCACGTGGCTGACCATGCACTGATCACGAAGCTGATCATACACTGATCACGTGTCTGTGCATGCACTGATCACCGTGGCTGAACATGGAATGATCACGTGGCTGATCATGCAATGATCACGAAGCTGACCATACACTGGTCACGTGACTGTGCATGCACTGATCACGTGGCTGATCATACAGTGATCACGTGGCTGATCATTCACTGATTACATGGCTGAACATGCACTGATCACGTAGCTATCATGCACTGAAATCATTGATATCAAGCAATTATCATGTGGCTGATCATACACTGATCATGAGGCTGTTCATGCACTGATCACGTGGCTGATCATGCAATGATCACGAAGCTGATCATACACTAATCCCGTGAGTGTGCATGCACTGATCACATGGCTGATCATGCACTGGTCACGTGGGTGATCATGCACTCTTCACTTGCCAGATCATGCACTGATCACGTGGCTGATCATGCACTGATCACGAAGCTGATCATACACTAATCCCGTGCCTGATCATGCACTGATCACGTGGTTGATCATGCACTGATCACGAAGCTGATCATACACTAATCCCGTGCCTGATCATGCACTGATCACGTGGCCGATCATGCACTGATCACGAAGCTGATCATACACTAATCCTGTGACTGTGCATGCACTGATCACGTGGCTGATCGTGCACTGATCACGTGGGAGATCATGCACTGATCACGTGGCTGATCATGCACTCTTCACGTACCTGATCATGCACCGATCACGTAGCTGACCATGCACTGATCACGAAGCTAATCATACACTGATCACGTGTCTGTGCATGCACTGAACCCGTGGCTGAACATGCAATGATTACGTGGCTGATCATGCACTGATCTCGAAGCTGATCATACAAAGGACACGTGACTGTGCATGCACTGATCACGTGGCTGATCATACAGTGTTTACGGGGCTGATCATGCACTGATTACGTTGCTGATCATGCACTGCTCACGTAGCTGTCCATGCACTGATCACATGGCTATCATGCACTGATCCCATGGCTCATCATTCACTGATCACGTGACGGATCATGCAAGGGTCACCTGGCTGTCATGCACTGATCACTTGCCAGATCATGCACTGATCACGTGGCTGATCATGCACTGATCATGAAGCTGATCATACACTGATCACGTGGCTATCATGCACTGATCATGTGGTTGATCATGCACTGAAAACGAAGCTGATCATACACGGATCATGGGACCATGCATGCACTGATCACGTGGCTGATCATGCACTGATCACGTGACTGATTATGAACTGATCACATGCCTGATCACTAACTGATCAACGTTCCTGATCATTGCACTTATCACGTGACTGATCATGCACTCATCACCTGCCTGATCGTGCCTGATCACGTGCTGATCATGCACTGATCACGAAGCTGATCAATACACTAGTCAACGTGACTGTGCATGCCACTGATCACGTGGCTGATCATACAGTGGATCACATGGCTGATCATGCACTGATTACATTGGCTGATAACGAACTGATCACGTAGCTATCATGCATGATCCACATGGCTATCATGCACTGATCCCATGGCTCATCATGCACTGATAACGTGACTGATCATGCAGGGGTCACGTGGCTATCATGCACTGATCACGTGCCAGATCATGCACTGATCACGTGGCTGATCATGCACTGATCATGAAGCTGATCATACACTGATCACGTGGCTATCATGCACTGATCATGTGGTTGATCATGCACTGAAAACGAAGCTGATCATACACGGATCATGGGACCATGCATGCACTGATCACGTGGCTGATCATGCACTGATCACGTGACTGTGGAGGCACTGATCACATGGCTGAACATGTACTGATCACGAATCTTATCATACACTGATCACATGACTGTGGATGCACTGATCACGTGAGCTGACCAATGCACTGGATCACGAAGCTGATCATACACTGATCACGTGTCTGTGGCATGCACTAATCCCGTGGCTGATCATGCAATGATCACGAAGCTGACCCATACACTGGTCACGTGATTGTGCATTGCACTGATCACGTGGCTGATCATACAGTGATACGTGGTGATCATTCACTGATTACATGGTGAACATGCACTGATCACGTAGCTATCATGCACTGAAAACATTGATATCAAGCAATGTCATGTGGCTGATCATACACTGATCATGAGGCTGTTCATGCACTGATCACGTGGCTGATCATGCAATGATCACGAGGTGATCATAACTAATCCCGTGAGTGTGCATGCACTGATCACATGGCTGATCATGCACTGGTCAACGTGGGTGATCATGCACTCTTCACTCCAGATCATGCACTGATCACGTGGCTGATCATGCACTGATCACGAAGCTGATCATACACTAATCCCGTGCCTGATCATGCACTGTCACGTGGTTGATCATGCACTGGATCACGAAGCTGATCATACAACTAATCCCGTGCCTGATCATGCACTGATCACGTGGCCGATCATGGCACTGATCACGAAGCTGATCATACACTAATCCTTGTGACTGTGCATGCACTGATCACGTGGCTGATCGTGCACTGATCACGTTGGGAGATCATGCATGATCACGTGGCTGATCATGCACTCTTTCACGTACCTGATCATGCACCGATCACGTAGCTGCCATGCACTGATCACGAAGTAATCATACACTGATCACGTGTCTGTGCATGCATGAACCCGTGGCTGAACATGCAATGATTACGTGGCTGATCATGCACTGATCTCGAAGCTGATCATACAAAGGACGTGACTGTGCATGCACTGATCACGTGGCTGATCATACGTGTTTACGGGGCTGATCATGCACTGATTACGTTGCTGATCATGCCCTGCTCACGTAGCTTGTCAATGCACTGATCACATGGCTTATCATGCACTGATCCATGGCTCATCATTCACTGATCACGTGACGGATCATGCAGGGGTCAGTGGCTGTCATGCACTGATCTCGTGCCAGGATCATGCACTGATCACGTGGCTGATCATGCACTGATCATGAAGCTGATCATACACTGATCACGTGGCTATCATGCACTGATCATGTGGTTGATCATGCACTGAAAACGAAGTGATCATACACGGATCATGGGCCATGCATGCACTGATCACGTGGCTGATCATGCACTGATCACGTGACTTGTGGAGGCAGTGATCACGTGGCTGATCATGCACTGATCTGAAGCTGATATACTGATCACGTGGCTATCATGCACTGATCTGTGGTTGATCATGCACTGAAAACGAAGCTTGATCATACACGGATCATGGGACCATGCATGCACTGATCACGTGCTGATCATCACTCTTCACGTGCCTGATCATGCACTGATCACGTGTGCTGATCATACACTGATCATTAGGCTTTTCATGCACTCCTCACGTGTCTGATCATACACTGATCACATTACTGATAATGCACTGAACACGTGCTGATAATGCAGTGATCACGTGGCTCATCATGCACTGATCACGAAGCCTGATACATACACTGATTCGTTACTGTGCATGCACTGATCACTTGGCTGATCTTGCACTGTTATGTGGCTGAATCATGCACTGATCACGTGTTGATCATACACTGATCACGTGCTGATCATGAAACTAATCACGAAGCTGATCATGCACTGGATCACGTGGACTGATGCATGCAACTGATAACGTGGGCTGATCATACCATGATCACGTGCCAGATCATACACTGATCACGAGACTGCACATGGCACTGATCACGTGGCTGATCATGGCACTGAATCCATGAAAGCTGATCATACCACTGATCCCGGGACTAGTGCATGCACTGGATCATGTGGTTAGATCCTGCACTGGCAGCACCTTGGCTGATCATGACACTGATAACCATGCTATCATACACTGATTACGTGACTGGATCATGCCCTCTTTCACGTGCCTGGCATGAATAACTGATCACAGTGGCTGACCCATGCACTGATCACGAGCTAGATCATACACTGATCACGTGCGCTGGATCATGCACTGATCACGGGCGAACATGCAATGATCACGTGCCCCCAGGAGATCATGCACTGATCACGTGGCTGATCATCCAAACTTCACTTGCCTGATCATGCACTGATCACGTGGCTGACCATTGCACTGATCACGAGCTGATCATACACTGATCACCTGACTGTGCATGCACTGATCACGTGGCTGAACATGGAATAATCACGTGGCTGAATCATGGCACTGATCACGAAGTTGGTCATACACTGATCACGTGACTGTGCAGGCACTTGATCACGTGGCTGATCATGCATGATCACGTGCGTGATCATACACTTGATCACGAGACTGCACATGCACTGATCACCTTCCTGATCATTCACTCTTCACTTGCCTGATCATGCACTGATCACGTGGCTGACAATGCATGATCACGAAACTGATCATACACTGATCACGTGACTGTGCATGCACTGATCACGTGGCTGAACATGCAATGATCACGTGGCTGATCATGCACTGATTACGTGGCTGTGCATGCACTGATCACGTGGGCTGATCATACCCTGATCATGTGACTGATCATGCACTCATCACATGCCTGATCATGCACTGATCACGTGGCTGATCTACACTGATCACGAAGCTGATCATACACTGGTACGTGACTGTGCATGCACTGATCACGTGCCTGATCGATACAGTGATTACGCGGGCTGAATCATGCACTGCATTACGTTGGTCTGATCATGCACTGCTCACGTAGCTATCATGCACTGATTCACATGGCTATCATGCACTGATCCCATGCTCATCATTCATGATCAACGTGGACGGATCAATGGCAGGGGTCCCGTTGGCTGTCATGCACTGGATCACTGCCTGATCATACACTGATCATGCCTGACTGGATTATGCCATGATCACATGCCTGATCTAGTACAACTGATCACGGTTCCTGATCATTGCACTTATCACCGTGGACTGATCATGCACTCAATCAAACCTGCCTGCATCATGCCACTGATCCACGTGGACTGATCATGCACTGATCACGAAGCTGATCATACACTGTCACGTGACTGTGCATGCACTGATCACGTGGCTGATCATACAGTGATCACGTGGCTGATCATGCATGATTTACATGGCTGATATATGCAGATCACGGTAGCTATCATTGCACTGATCTGGCTATCATGCACTGATCCCATGGCTCATCATGCATGATAACGTGATGATATGCAGGGGTCACGTGGCTATCATGCACTGATAGTCGATATGCACTGATCCGTGGTGTCTATGCACTGATCATGAAGCTGATCATTACATCTGATACGTTGGCTATCATGCATGTCATGTGGTTTGGATATTGCATGAAAACGAAGCTGATATACACGGTTATCATTGGGCCAGCATTGCATGATCACGTGGCTGATCATGCACTGATCACGTGACTGTGGAGGCACTGATGACGTTGCTGAACATGTAGCTGATCACGAAGCTTTATCATACACTGTCACTGTGTGGATGCCACTGATCACGTGGCTGACCGTGACTTGATCACGAAGCTGATCATACAGTGATCACGTGTCTGTGCATGCACTGATTCCGTGGCTGAACATGGAATGATCACGTGTGCTGATCATGCAATGATCGAAGCTGACCATACACTGGTCCGTGACTGTGCATGCACTGATCACGTGGCTTCATACAGTGATCACGTGGCTGATCATTCACTGATTACATGGCTGAACATGCACTGATCACGTAGCTATCATGCACTGAAAATTGATATCAAGCAATGATCATGTGGCTGATCATACACTGTCATGAGGCTGTTCATGCACTGATCACGTGGCTGATCATGCAATGATCACGAAGCTGATCATACACTAATCCCGTGGTGTGCATGCACTGATCACATGGCTGAATCATGCTGGTCACGTGGGTGATCATGCACTCTTCACTTGCCAGATCATGCACTGATCACGTGGCTGATCATGCACTGATCACGAAGCTGATATACACTAATCCCGTGCCTGATCTCATGATTCACGTGTTGATCATGCACTGATTCACGAAGCTGATCATACGCTAATCCCGTGCTGATCATGCACTGATCACGTGGCCGATCATGCACTGATCACGAAGCTGATCATACACTAATCCTGTGACTGTGCATGCACTGATCACATGGCTGATCGTGCACTGATCACGTGGGAGATCATGCACTGATCACGTGCTGATCATGCACTCTTCACGTACCTGATCATGCACCGATCACGTAGCTGACCATGCACTGATCACGAAGCTAATGATACACTAATCCTGTGACTGTGCATGCACTGATCACGTGGTGATCGTGCACTGATCACGTGGCTGATCATACACTGATCAGGTGTCTGTGCATGCACTGATCCCGTGGCCGAACATGGAATGATCTCGTGGCTGATCATGAAATGATCACGAAGTGATCATAACTGTCACGTGACTGGTGCATGCACTGATCACGTGGCTGATCATACAGTGATCAAATGGCTGATCATTCACTAATTACATGGCTGAACATGCACTGATCAGTGCTATCATTCACTGATAACATGGCTATCAAGCAATGATCACGCGGCTGATCATAGACTGATCATGAAGGCTGTTCATGCACTCATCACGTGTCTGATCATACACTGATCACGTTACGGATTATGCACTGAACACGTGACTGATCATGCACTGATTACGTGGCTCATAATGCACAGATCACGAAGCTGATCATACACTGATTACGTGACTCTGCATGCACTGATCACTTGGCTGATCTTTGCACTGTTCATGTGGCTGACCATGCACTGATCACGTGGTTGAACATACACTGATCACGTGGCTGATCATGAACTACTCACTAAGGTGGTCATACATGGATCACGTGACTGTGCATGCACTGATTCACAAGGCTGATCATGCACTGATCACGTGGCTGATCATGCCCTCTTCACGTGCCTGATAATGAACTGATCACGTGGCTGACATCCCTGATCACGAAGCTGATTACACTGATCACCTGACTGTGCATGCACTGAACACGTGGCTGAACATGCAATGATCACGTGGGAGAACATGCACTGATCACGAAGTTAATCATACACTGATCACGTGATTCTGCATGCATGATCACGTGGTCTAATCATGCACTGATTACGTGGCTGATCATTCGCTGATCAGGTAGCTATCATGACTGTTCACAAGGCCGATCATGCACTGATCCCATGTTCATCATGCACTGATACGTGATTGAACATGCAGGGGTCACATGACTATCATGCACTGTTCCGTGGCTGATCACTGTCATGTGATCCATGCACTCATCACATGCCTGATCTATGCACTGATCACGTGGCCTGTCATCTGATCCGAGCTGATTCACTGGTGACTGTGCATGCATTGATCACGTGGCTGATCACAGTTTTTATGGGGCTGATCATTGCACTGATTACGTGCTGATCATGCACTGGCTCACGTGCTATATGCTCACTGATCCATGGCTATCATGCACTTTATCCATGGCTCATCATTCACTTGTCCGTGCGGATCATGCAGGGGTCACGTGGCTGTCATGCACTGATCACGTGGCTGATCATACACTGATCATGTGACTGATTATGCACTGATCACATGCCTGATCAGTAACTGATCACGTTCCTTATCATGCACTTATCACATGACTGATCATGCACTCATCACCTGCCTGATCGTGCACTGATCACGTGGCTGATCATGCACTGATCACGAAGCTGATCATACACTAGTCACGTGACTGTGCATGCACTGATCACGTGGCTGATCATACAGTGATCACGTGGCTGACCATGCACTGATTACATGGCTGATAATGCACTGATCACGTAGCTATCATGCACTGATCACATGGCTATCATGCACTGATCCCATGGCTCATCATTCACTGATAACGTGACTGATCATGCAGGGGTCACGTGGCTATCATGCACTGATCACGTGCCAGATCATGCACTGATCACGTGGCTGATCATGCACTGATCATGAAGCTGATCATACACTGATCACGTGGCTATCATGCACTGATCATGTGGTTGATCATGCACTGAAAACGAAGCTGATCATACACGGATCATGGGACCATGCATGCACTGATCACGTGGCTGATCATGCACTGATCACGTGACTGTGGAGGCACTGATCACGTGGCTGAACATGTACTGATCACGAAGCTTATAATACACTGATCACGTGACTGTGGATGCACTGATCACGTGCTGACCATGCACTGATCACGAAGCTGATCATACAGTGATCACGTGTCTGTGCATGCACTGATCCCGTGGCTGAACATGGAATGATCACGTGGCTGATCATGCAATGATCACGAAGCTGAACCATACACTGGTCACGTGACTGTGCATGCACTGATCACGTGGCTGATCATACAGTGATCAAGTGGCTGATCATTCACTAATTACATGGCTGAACATGCAACTGATCACGTAGCTATCATTCACTGATAACATGGCTATCAAGCAATGATCACGCGGCTGATCATGCACTGATCATGAAGCTGATCATACACTGATCACGTGGCTATCATGCACTGATCATGTGGTTGATCATGCACTGAAAACGAAGCTGATCATACACGGATCATGGGACCATGCATGCACTGATCACGTGGCTGATCATGCACGATCACGTGACTGTGGAGCACTGATCACGTGGCTGACATGTACTGATCACGAAGCTTATCATACACTGATCACGTGACTGTGGATGCACTGATCACGTGGCTGACCATGCACTGATCACGAAGCTGATCATACAGTGATCACGTGTCTGTGCATGCACTGATCCCGTGGCTGAACATGGAATGATCACGTGGCTGATCATGCAATGATCACGAAGCTGACCATACCACTGGTCACGTGACTGTGCATGCACTGATCACGTGGCTGAATCATACAGTGATCACGTGGCTGATCATCACTTGATTCACATGCTGACATGCACTGATCACGTAGCTATCATGCACTGAAAACATTGATATCAGCAATTATCATGTGGCTGATCATACACTGATCATGAGGCTGTTCATGCACTGATTCACGTGGCTGATCATGCAATGATCACGAAGCTGATTCATAACACTAATCCCGTGAGTAGTGCATGCACTGATCACATGGCTGATCATGCACTGGTCACGTGGGGTGATCATGCACTCTTCACTTGCCAGATCATGCACTGATCACGTGGCTGATCATGCACTGATCACGAAGCTGATCATACACTAATCCCGTGCCTGATCATGCACTGATCATCTTTGGCCGATCATGCACTGATCACGAACGCTGATCATACACTAATCCTGTGACTGTGCATGCACTGATCACGGGCTGATCGTGCACTGATCACGTGGCTGATCATACACTGATCAGGTGTCTGTGCATGCACTGATCCCGTGGCTGAACATGGAAATGATCTTCCGTGGCTGATCATGCAATGATCACGAAGCTGATAATTACACTTAAATCCCGTTTTGCCTGATCATCACTGTTCACGTGGCTTGATTCATTGCCCCACTTGATTCTACGAAGCTGGAATCATACACTAAT